>NW_017259459.1:359275-385030 GCF_001594045.1 Atta colombica
AGAGAGAGAGAGAGAGAGAGAGAGAGAGAGAGAGAGAGAGAGAGAGAGAGATCCGTTCTGATAAAAAATAGATTTATTTCTCTAATTGATTTTTAAAAGGAATATTTAAGGATCACCTTTATATATATATATATATATACCTCTTTGTTAGGAAACTTTCATCTAAAAATAATTTTCAGATGCAATGCAGATCTGTGAGATTTTGAAAGTTTATTTAATACTTGTGGTATGAATAATTCAACTAAAAAACATATTTTGTGTATTTTAATTGACAAATATCTTAAAAAAGTATAAAACTATAAAAACTTATTATGTATTGTTGCAGAAATCTATTATATAATTATTTTATATTGTTTAGTTTTAATTATATATATCTGCATTAATATATTTTATACTATACATTCTATCTCGTAATTTTGTTACACTTATACGTAATAATATTATAATTAATTATTTTACGCAAATAATATCTGCATAATTGGCTCGATTAGTTATGTATAATAAGTTTGTCTGATGAATAAATTGACTAAATCAGTCTTATCAACTATTTATATTTACGATACGTCCATCAATGTGCTTATACAAACTACATTCAATGTGCTTATACAAATAGAAATCTAGCTTTTTCGAATAGACATGCGTGTCGCCAAAACTCATGCGGCACAGATAACTAACGATATAATTTCAGTGATGCATATGGATTTAAATCGACCGTTGAAAAAGCAGTCTACATTAATGCAGCAGTAACATGTTACAACGTTGCTGTTGCAATATTAATGCATAACGAATGTTTCCTCTCATTCCAGAATTTTTGATACAAATATTAACTGATCTATTTTCTCATGTCTTTAAAAATTTTAAATCGATATCTGTATCAATAATTCTCGAATGACAGAAACAGTCTGTTACACATCAATACTGCAACACCAATATTGTAGCATGTTACTGCTGCATTAACTTCCTATTGGCAGTGAAATTTTCATTTTTCATCCTGGATCTGTGAATTTCAGTGCAGATTTTTATATTCTTCAGGAGTGTACAAAATTTGAAAAAATTTTCTTACATACTTATAAAAGCTTTAATAACAATCTTTTACTGTCATAAAAATTAGATCGCATTTTATTTATTTTATATTTAAATTTTTCTACTAAAATTCGCATTTAAAATAACGACTGTGCTTTTAAATTCAATATGGTTGGTAAAAGGTTAACAATATACAATGTAGAAATACTAAGTTTAACAACAGTTTTTAACATTTTCTCTTCTTTAAATTTCTCATATTTCCGATCTGTATCAGTTATAATATTATTTTCTTTTGAGAAACATTTATATAGTTACATTCATTTGATCTTTTCAAAAAAATTATCTAAATTATATTATTATGAACTGACTTTATATGCAATATTATACTTAATAATTATTTGAGTGCTAGACTAACTTTTATGAATATAATTTTAATCACTATCCTTTACAAGACGGATACTGAGTTCTCAGGACGTTCTATTTCCGTCCCACGAGATTTTAAGGACGTCTTATAGAAAGTTCCGAGGATATTCTGAATATGTTCAGTATCCTGAAAACGTTACAATTACACGATGAGAAATCTAATCAGCATCGTAGACATCGTGTATCATAAACTGTCACGTCAACATTAACAGATTTTATTTATCAATATATCAATATAGAAAGACGTCAGTGACGTTTATGTTAAACTAGGTCACATAATCAGCGCCAAATTCATACGAGAAATTCCCCGGGATTTCGACAACAATTTACAAATTCCCATGAGTCTGCCGCGTATATGATACACGTAGGTTTCATCATTCGATAAGCTACTGCGTTTACAAATAGCTCTGTACGATTGTTTTAACCATCGCAGATGTCTGAAAAATGGCTCTCTGATAAAGCTTAGTACGATTCGGCAATGTGTTCATAATAAATGAGACTCGTTAATCATGCATTCGTTTTCGAATATTTATTCATTTATCCAATCATTCGTCCTAAAAAACCCAAAAAAATTTTGTTCTTATCCTAGTTATTATAATAATATTAATATCAATTCACTTTTGTCATAAAATTGTACAAATGTATAAAATATATAAGAATAATCTCTCTTAGTTTTTCTTTTTAGTTTTCTACCTTTGTTGATAAACAAAACCTTTTTTATTTTTTGTAATATTTTTTTTACTTTTTTAATTACAAAAGTTTTATAAAAAAAAAGTACTTTAAAAAAAGAGTAACTGCATTCTCTTCCGCGAAAAGAATGTTAAATCTAGATATAAAGGATATTAACAGTATTATCACATGTTATTTTTTTAAATACTTTTCTTACTCGATTTCACAATTATATTCTTTTGCTAAATAAATCCTTCCAGAAACTAATTAATACTAGCCAATTTAATACTGAAAGATAATTAATTACTTATTTTAAGTATTAAAAGCATTGTTCAGTATTACGAATAAGTAATTAATTACCGTTTTTCAATAATAAACTGACCAGTAAGTTAAACTGGTCAGTTAATTTGTGTAAAGGAAATGAAATAATACTAAAACAAACACTATTATTCTCAATATTAAGCTATCAATTTCCAATTTTACTTGTTTTTAAAAAGTGGAAGTACAGACCAAGTGAAAGTATAGTCTAATCTATACATATATGCTTGTACATTGTTAACGTAAGTAGGATCAGTGAATATCTGTGCTTGATTAAGAACGTGATGATATGTGTATGTGACAACAATTCATTCAAGCTATCATTAAATTTTGCATCGCGATTATTTAACATTTTAACTGTGACAAACAATAAAATACTTCTCAAATTGTCGACAAATAAAACAGAATTGCACTATAATTATGGCGCATTGTCCCGATTTATTATTTGTTTTGTATTAATCGACATAAAATAATAATGCAAATTAAAAATGAAAAGTTTTCATCGATAATTCATTAAAAAGTCTCATTCATTTCATTATATTTATATAATATCTATGTATAATCTATATATATAATAATATATATATTATCTCTGAGTAATCGGATATAAAACATGTTATTCTTTCAACAGTTTGCATCCGCGGATAATGATCGAAGAGATGATCAATGATTGCGCGTTTATTCGCGAAGAATGCAGTATTCTACTTATCGCCGATCGCCTAGTCAATCAATCTTAGCATTGCCACTTGAGCGGTTGATGAATAATACGTAGGTATATAACGGGGAGAGACTCAATTTCTCCATATTGGGTCACGCGCATGCAACACTCCGATCTCTCCAGCCAGCCGTGGCGCTTCCACGGCTGAAGATCCGTTGCATGTCGTTCTTGCTAAACGGCGCGAAAATTTTTTTATCCGCATGCTAGTCGAGTGTGCCGACGGCTAGAGAAGCAACAACAAAGCTCGTAAAGCGACCCGATTATGCCGAGCAAAGAAAAATGTCGACGCGACAGTTATAATGAATGACAGCGAACGTAATTCAACGGTTTATCCATTAACCTCGTTTAATATTGGAACGTGTAATCATAAAATGCATTACACGAGAAGTTCAGGACAAAAATAAATCTGTAAGAAATCTGCTTTAAATCTAAAATTTATAAATATAATAGTTAAAGTCGCATGCAGATTACCTATGAACTGACTTCATTCCTATTCACTTAATAAAAACATGTAATTAATGTTTTATTGCATCTTGGATGGATTCATAATAAGACTATCGACAGTGAAAGCATTCACTTGCAATATTACGTTTTTTTTTTTTTGTTGGAAAGTTTACACAACGAAATCTAGGCCAGTCTTCACGTTTCCGGTCGATTACAGATAAACTTTCGCGAGCATTTGTCAACGTTAACGTTGCGGAGGCATCGCAATGTCGCAGCCGAAATCAGAAGTCTCGCAAAAGAGTTACGACACGAAGATACTGACACTGATTTTTACGCGTGTGATCATTCAGCGATGCGTGTGAGAAGAGCGTTAGTTAAACGGGAATACACAGACCGGAATGGATGACTTCGCATGTCTGTCTGCCCGTCATAACTCTTGTCCTAGAATCTCAGGGTGATCTAAAACTAGTATCTTTTATTACTTCCATTAAATATTTTGGAATCAACTTTATTTGTTTTATTTTAAAGCATTTCATATCTTTTTCTTAACTTCTTTATTCAGATCAAAATTTCTTATTGTTAGTAACATTAATATGTGTTCATTTTTCGCTAATATTCGTGATTGTAATACACTTGTCCTGAATCTATCCTTTTTACGAGCCAATGTCATATTTCAAATGTGTTGTGGAACACGTGATGGCATAAAGAAGTCATAAAGTAAATATTGAACGGATCGGAGCCAAAACTAGTAACAATAATTTATCGACATTTGTGATTTCTTGCGATCGAATTAAATTACTTGCGATGATAAAGAAAAGAAAAATAGAGAGAAAATAAGAGAAAAAAGTAAAAAATTATTATATTAATCTAATATGTAAAATGTATTCTACATGCATATAAAATTTTTTATTTATTTGTATCTTCTTGCAATACTTTATCCATAACTCTGTTTCAAATATCGTTAATTTTGGAAGTGATCCACTTTAGCTCCATTAGCGATATCGCAAAATTGCAATAAATTTAGATTACGTCAGCGACAAGTTTGAAATATATGTGAAGAAGTGAGATAATTGACATCCTTATAGATAAATATATAATAATACTTAGATTTCTTAATGACAAGAAATTTCTAACGATTACGAAATCATAAAATAAATATTGTACAGTTATCAACAAATTATTAGAAATATGACAATTATTAATCTTATCATTAAAAATCATTGCATTGTCCTAATTTGCATTGCCTAAGAGTCTTTGTGTCATGCTGTGATTCTGACGTAATATTGACACCGTTAAAATAAACCCTCCTAAACCCAAATGTAATATGAAAGTAAAGTGGAGTTTGTAGGAAACATGAGAGGGATAAGTAAGTTTTCCGTCGTTCTCTCTCCCATCCCTTTTTCTCCCAGTAGCATATATATCTTACGAAGTTCAACGTGAAACTGTTCGCGTCTAAGATTCGTCAGAGGATTTATCAAACATCCGACGGACGTGTGGATAGAGATGAATAAAGATTGCAGGCTGTGTCTGCATCGACCTACAACTGGACAGTATGAGGATATTTGAGATACGAGGAAGTCTCGCATCTCTAGCTTTTAAAAGTCCGCTACTGTTACTGTTGGTCCAGTGCCAACGTAAGTAATGGCTAGTACGGACGCAAATATATCCTTCCGCACTTTTTCTTATTTGCCTTTGAAGTGCAGAGATCGGTTTGTGAACCGTTTACACGCCTGATTAAAAGAATTATGACTCGATAGTGTCTATTTCATATAGTGTAGGTGTCGCGCAGATACGATTTGTCTGTGCAATCATTTACATCAAAGAGTTGTCTAAATTACTTTCTCGAAAAGGAAAATAAAACATTAATTAAACATGACGTTTCTTAATTGCCGTTTGGCATTTAGTCAAATTATATCTCATTCATCAATACGAATTCTTGTATGAAGAAATTAAATACATATAGAGAAGATGATATACAATATACATGCATAATATAATAATATTATACAGCATATTGCTCTTTAATAAAAAAACAAGATATTAAAGTCCAAAGATGAGATTTATTTAATCAAAATATAAAATACTAATAATAATACAAAGTACTAATTATAAACTTCTTATTTAAAATTATTAAAAAAAAAATAAAATGTTTATGATATCTTCAGTCATATCCCGATATCCGTAGTAATCTCAAATTATCATTATATATATTCAATCATTGATTATAAGATAATGTTATCTTTTTGGGGCACTTTCATAGTTAAAATTATTTAAGTCCTTAGAGATTACTTGCATTGTGGAATTATCCGATAAGTTGCTAAATAATATGCATTCATTACAATAAAATTATTAATATAATATTACAATGTGTAGTATTAAATATAATTTATTGTAATTTTTTAAACGATAATTTTGTAAAAATAAACTTATCTTTTAGAAGTCATAAGACTTATTTTATTTTTATTTTTTTATTTATTTTTTTATATTATCTTACTATTTTTCCTCTCAAATATTAATCATCATTACAAAAATATGTGTAATGTATAAATATATGAATATATAAAAGTATGTGAGTATCAATATGAAAGTTATGAACTTGAACTTCTTAAGTTCGCTGAATTCAAATATATAAATCAATCATCCCCGTAGAAAGATAATTTATCGTTATTGTTATTAGATAGTGGTGCCATCTCGTGTTGCTCAGGATTAATATTCACACAACATAGTGTTATTCACACAATGTAGTCTACTTGATTTCTACCGCCATCTGTATTATCAATATTATCATGTGGAAAAACCCAAGATAATATTTATCATTTTTTTAAAACAAATCAAGGTAATAAACTGATACTATTTGTCATCATTTAAAAAAAAAAATAATACTGCTTCCATAATCTTTCAAATTTCATATATTAATAAATTTAAATAATTTTACAATCCAAATAAAATCTCTGTATGTTATAGTTATTAGAATTTCATTGAAATTATATTAGTTGCAGAAAAAAATAAGTACTTGATACCCTATATTGTATCTAATAAAAATATAGATAATAAATTGTGATAGATATTGAGATCAATAAGTATAATATCAAACTAACCCGATGTTTTTAAAATATGTAATAATTTATATGTTAAATATGTTATAATTTAATAAATATGTAAACACAATCATATAATGATTACACAAAAAAGAAAATACAAAGAGAAGATGAGTGAGTAAAAAGGATTAAATATAGGATTCTTTGTAATCAACTTGTTATATTAACAAGCTTATATGTAAATTAAAAGAGATTCTCAAATCAACTTAATAAAAAAATATTGTTTTATAATAATATATTTTCAAGTAATTAACGCAATTAATAAAGTAAATTTTTATGAGAAAAACTAAAAGCTAAAAATAAATCTTTTAATTTTTATTTATTTATTTATTTTTTCTTTAACTGAAAGATTTATCGTAATTTATCTAATAATTTATAAATTTATTAACAAGTATTCATTCCTTAAAAATAAATTAGATTTTTATAATCCGACTTTGTTTTTTTTTATTTATTAACATTCAAAAATTCATTCATTTATTTATTATAACTTTATTTTTCAAGCAGTATAATTACTGATATAAAAAATAAAAATAAAAAAAATATAAAGAAAAAATCGCAAAAAAGAAATGTGCTTAATTTTTAGTATTCTAGAAAAGCAAATAAGTTAATTAAAAGAAAGGAATTTTTGAGAAATACAACATTTTGTTAGCGTAAAGTTTATCGACAATTTCATAAATGTAATAATTTAATAAAAAAGAATTTGTCAATAATTGTTCAATTTATAATACTAAACAATAAAAAATGCACAAGAAGAAGCACAAAAAAATGTTCATTCATATTAAAATATAGAAAAAAAGACAACAAAGCAATATATAATTTTGCAAAGCAATAGATAATTTATCAAATTTCTCTTTTTAATTTTATTATTTCTTATAAAGTTTAAAGCTATAAAGCTATAAAGCTATTAAGAATTTATAAGATTTATAATGTTTTCTGGTTTCCCGGGACGACTTAAAATGTTACATATTGATAGCTTCTGCTATACAAGGACACGTTCAAAACCTTACAATTTCACATAATGCATATCGCATCAGCTATCTTGTAAAGCTTCCGGATTCAATATCAAGATCTGCAATTGAAGCGAATAGTTTAGTAAGATTTGTCACAAGAGAAGTTACATCGTGATACGTTTCAAACAGAATTACATACTGTAGATTAGTTTATTTATTTCTCACACACAACGAACTTTTTTCCTTCGCATCTCTATGTATAAAATAATTTATAAATTATAATTATTATTTATATTTATTATCGTATTTATAATTACGAATCTACGAGGAAGTAATCATATCGCGGATATTCATTCTCTTCATAAAAGAATGATTACACTCTAAACGGCGATTTATTAACTTTCATTATAGTGGCTGTGATTAACTTGATGAAAAAAATTGATAATCACTTTTACAACGCTGGTGAGTCGTGCAGCGTGTGATAGAAAACTGTATTTATTTATTTAATATTATCATTATTGATATGTCGATCTATATATTTTACTATAATAAAACAAATGTACAGAGTAGAGAACGCGCGTTCACGTCCAATTGGAATATCTCAGAACAATTGATTCCATCTGTATTGATCTGTTTATTTGAGACACATGGGAGTTTCACGATCTTGGTACGTAATCTTCATGGTAATAGCAGCGTGTACCTGCGGTGCACGTACAGAATGTGGCGAAACAGTGCAAATTTCATTTTTAACAAGCGTGCACGATGATCCATCGTGTACAATGCTATCGCCGACAGGTGTTATGCTTTATGAGGCCGCCAAACTTCTTGCAGAGATTCACAACAATAAAACCGAAGGATTCGAAATTGGTAAATCAAGTACATGAAGTAGAATAATTCATTTCAATTAAACACATTGTAATATTGAATATCAAATCATTTGAATATACGCAATTAAACGGATAATAATTCCAATACAAAGCAAAATACAATATAGTTAAACAAAAAATTCAACTATGAAACAAAATATTTGTATAGAAATTACCATTATGGATACATGCGGAAGTATAACAGGTACTCTGAAAGCGATGATGAAAGCTTTAGTATGGGCAGATGTCAACTGTTTGCATCCACCTTATTATCTAGGTAGGAACAAAGACTGTCTCACGCGCTTTACGAATATTCGAGTACTAATTTTCGAAGATCATTACATCGATTGACAAAAGTTCTTTCATAAACTAAAGTACATAGCCATTGAAAATATTATACCTTTACAAAAGTTTATATTTCCTAGGTACTTACGTAATTGTTTGATTTATGTATCTTGTATTTATATAGGAATTATCGGACCGGATACCATGGCTAACATCGAGGTGATATACAAAGTGACTTCGATATTGAAAGTGCCGCATATTATCAAGAAACCATCAATTTCTTCCTATTTGCACCCTTTAATGGAGGAATCAAATTCCTATTTAGTGGAGGTTTGTTATTAATTAATTATTAAATAAATTCGTAAATTAATTACTAAATAAACTCGAAAATAAAATTTTATTCTATAAACTGAAGATGTGGAGATAGTTCGATTAAAGTCTAATAATTAACTGTGATGCTGAGTTCATTGTAATATTTGCATAATGCAGTTTATTACGCAAGTATTTGTATTAGAACAATATTGAAATGCGTCTAACGGTATACATACAAATATACTAATTATGCTATTTAATTACAATGCACATACTGCCTCTTCACCCGATTTTATTTTTGTTATATATTCCAAATTTCAATAGCAAAAATTGATTTTATATCAAAAATTCAAGTTCATTCAAAGTTTTTATATCACATTCTTTATCATATTCTCTATCATAAATTATATTATTATATATCAAAAATTATATAAAAATTATATAGCGTACATACAATCACGATATATACGATATATACAAGAGTTGAATTGTGTTAACTCGATTGGATATTAAATAGGATATGATGTAAATTACAGAAAACAATAACTCGGCATTTAAATACTTAGTGCTTTTATTATCACAGAATGCGAGCTTATGTTCCTATTTTAGATTTAGATTGCATACGCAAGTGACCGGATCACTACATATTTATTTTATATTATTTGAATATATTTATATTTTTATATCCGTTATTTTGTTAATAACATTTTATATAAATGTTACTTCATTATGCTTGCCATAATGGTTAATAGAGATAAATTTGAAATTTATTTATTCCACGCACTACTTTATATTAATCAATGATTTGATTGAGATATATTACATTATTATTATCTCTTTTATATAGGGAATCTTGAAAATGATAGAAATTTTAAAGTGGAAATCCTTTACATTAGTAACAAAAGTTGATGATGAAAACAATGATGACGTACAAAGTATTACAAAGAAACTGACGGTAAATGCTATAGCGAACAATTTGTGTGTTATAATCCATGATAATGATAAAGAAGGTATGATAAAGAAACTATGTTTTATTTTCTATATAAAATATCTCTCTTTTAGCACAATATTTTTTAATAATGTATACATATATCACAAAAAAGTTTTTATAATAAAATTTATAATAAATTTTAGATTTTTTAAAAATGTCACGTGATTAAAGTATCATTTATATGCCTAGGTATAGAATATTAATGATGCAATTTTTTTTATGAATATCTTTGATATTTCGTATAATAATTATTATTAAACTTTAACAAGTATTCAAAGATAATACGATAAGATAATAAGATAAATTACAATAGATCTCTTTTAAATTTGGTACTATGTCGACGCCTGAGCTGTAGAAGGTGCTATCAAAAAAAAGGTTTATGAAGAAAAGTTTATATATCGGTCTATTTCGTATGAAGCGTGAAGACCGGTTTGTGTCAGAACGCATACGAATTATGATTTATATCGAGAAAAAAAGAACGATTCAGGTCGCATAAAATTAGAAGGATCTATATAATGCAATATTCACTACTTATAAACACAAATTTATACAAATTTAGTTACAAAAAATTAAATAATATATGAATAAATGAATGCGAAAAACAGGATTGAAAATCAAGATTCCTCTGTTCTCAGTCATGTCACTATAAAATTTATGAGAAGAAAATATATTGTGCTATATAACTTCTTCTTTAATTTCATGCGATTTGAACCTGCTTGAATCGTTCTTCTCATTTTCTTAATATAAACCGTACTCATATGCGTTCCGATCTTTACGCTTTATGTGAAATAGACGCTTTTTATTCATTTCTTGATAGAAACCTTTCTTCTTATTTTTTCTGATGTAGCACTTTCTACGGCTCAGGCGTCATACAGAATGTAGTCTTAACATAGATTTTTCTTTTAATCATAAACTAATGTGAAAAAATTTCTAGTGTTAAATATATTTTTAGTATTAAATATTAATATTTTAGTGTTAAATATTAGCAAGCAAAACTTTCAAAATTTTATTGTAAAATCCATTTAAAATTGTTTGAAAAATAAATTTTTGTTTATATTCCAATTTATATCTTTTTGATTCAATACGTTTCTTTTAATTTCTTTTAATTTCTTTTATTTTAAAAATTAAAAATAATTTAAATATGAGATTTTTAAATTAATACATATTTTATTAATTTTGTTTTTGGTATAGATTATATGTCACGTATTGTACATATTGGAAAACCCGAAGATAATTTTTTTAATGAACTTAAAAACGCAACCATATTAATTATCAGCGAGGGAAATTTAAAAGATTACTTGAATCGTATAGATTCAACTAACACTATATTGCTTTTAGAAAATTCTAGGTAAGTAAATTGTTTTTATAAAATTTATTTGTAAATTTCGTATGCTTCACATACTTAATTTAAAAAAAAAGAATATATCTTTATCGATAAAAACTTTTCGTTATAATAATTTTTTCGTTAAAAAATAATTTTTAATCAAATTTAATCAAATATATTAATTTATTTTATATATTTTAAACAGTTATTGTATAATTTAAAAGATCATTAAATGCGTTAATAAACAAATTTTTTTATGGGTAAAAGAAGAATAATAAATTATGAGTAAAAGAATAATTTTCAACTTATTTAAACTCTAAATTAAATTGTACAGTATATTAAATTGTATGATATCATATAATTTCGTATTTATTTATATCTTTAACGTATCTTTTTATAACCTTATTATAAATTGCTTAAAATAAATATAAATTATGTACAGACGATATATTTCTCAGTTATTTTTTTTATTATTATTAATTACAAATTTGATGAAGTTACGTGCACTATGCTAATTAGTGTTGCATTAAAGCGAGGTGAAATAAGAAAACATCAATATCGAGATTTATTCTAGATAAAAATGAATGTCTAATAAAGTTTTCTCGTTTCGATGGCCGATATTCTTATTTTTCAAGATTCTAAAATTTTATTTCGAGATATTCGAGATTATGGATTTTTCTCGTTTTATTTATTTGAAATGTTTGATTATATAATGAGACAGCACATTCTGTAACTGACATGGATCTAATTTTTTCAAGACAAGACGAGAAAAAACAAATGACGCATAATAATCGGAAATGTTATTTTAAATGAGACAATAAGTTCTCAAATGATATTTTAAGATTTTTGTATCAAAATCATTAATGTTAATGAATTACTAATAGTAATTATGCATACACATAGGAATGGAGTAATCGAATAGAAAAGATTATCCATTGTAAATTACAATGGATTTTAATGCAACTAAAGTGATTCATTCACGTAGTTAATGAAATTGAATTTTTGACATTGTTGCGTTGGCATTGTAATGTTTCACTATTATTAGAAACGTTGGGGAGTTTTCTCATTGAAAATGCACATATATTCCTCATTATTATTACTAGCTTCACTTTAATCATTAGTAACATCTAACTATATTTACGTGCTAAAATAATTTTACATCAATCGTGTCGTGCCAATTATGCGACTAAACTGCCACGTATAAAAATACATGCCTGAAATCACGATTTCTACTTCCGTCGAATGTATCGGATTCAATCGAGGTTAAGGATCCTAGATAAATCACGATGAATTGCTAGTACCCTTGCTTTTTTCTCAGCACTTTAACGTTTCATTCTCCGGAACAACAGCCGCGCCGAGGTCATCCTTAAATCAACATAGAAAAATCTTGTTATTATTCTCTAAATCGCATATATTCTATTTTACAGAAAATATTGTAAATATGAAGATACAGATCTCAAATTTTTTAACTAAAGCTTATTTTCATTCAAATATAAAATTTATTCGTTACCTAAATTAATTTTATCATTCTATGTCTACTTGCAACAATGTTTTTACTGTTAAAAGTACCTTTGGAATGTTTCATAAAAATATCAGAATGTCGGTTAAAATATTTTTCAATTCAACAGACATTTATATTGTTTTGAAACAATAGCATGAGCTTTTGTTTCTTTTTCGTAAATTTTTCAATATTTTCCTTTATTTCTTTCTGAATGTGAAAAGAAATTTTACATATATATATTTGAAACATTAACATGTATATATTTAAAACTGCTTCAAGAGAACAATTTAGATATACAACGTCGAATTTTTCTTCAAAAAAGAAAAGAACGGAGAAAAATTCAATATGAAATAGATTATCTAAAGTAGACTTAAGAGGAAAGTAAGAAATCATTTTTAGTAGTCTGGGAAAATTAAATTTATCTTAATAATATTTCTATTTTACAAAGTAACATTTTTAATTTTCAAATATAATAGAAATATTCCATTAAGCTCTTTTTTTATAGAAATGTAATTAATGGTCTTGAGTGGAGAGTTAAGAATTCGCAATGGTGGGCACCTGATAATGATTTGATAAGATATAATGCCGAGGAATTGAAACGAGTCAGATGGTTAGAAAATGCTATAAAGATTTATGTAAAAGCTTTAAATGCATTATGGTGAGCATTGAAAAATTTCTATTATTTGATGATGATTATATCATAAACAATAACATTTAATTTAATAGCTTTTGTAATGCAAGAAAAATTAAAAAAGTTATCAATTTGATTTATAGCTGACTATATGCATGATTAAATAATCGCAATTATCTCTGCAGAGTTAGACAAAGATTTATGAAACGTTGTACACAACGGAATATCATGCACATACATATATATGTATATATTGATAATCTATTGTGTGTATATGTATGTATATAATGTTAAAGATTCATTGTGTGCCTAAGGGAAGGTTTTATTGGTATCAATTAAATTTATAAATAGAAAAAAGTTAATTTAATCTATGAAATCAATTAGTCAATTAACGAGTAGTCAATGATTAACTAATAATTAAAAATCTTATTAAATATTATTAAATGGTAAGTCAACGATAGTTAGCATTAATTGACTATTCATTAGTTAACTAATTGATTTTATAAGTTAAACTAACTTTTTTCTTTTATATTTAAAAAGAAAAAACCTGAATTAAAAAAATTATATTTAAATAATAAAATTAATAAAATTAATCATCAGTAAGACTTTTTCTTAGGCACTCAATATATCTTTAACATTATAAATGCAACTTAACTGTTACTTTTTTTGCATAAGATTGAATCGATTACATTTTACAGCAAAAACAAAAAATGCAACAATCAAATAAATGCTTTAGAGTGGAATCACATGGTATCGAACATGTTAATGACACATAACAAGGAATCAGAAGTAGCACCAAAGTTTCTTAATCTGTTTATGAAAAAGAAAACAAGTGATCTAGAACGTTTGGGTGATATAGTTGTTCATCGGAATAAAACAAAAGTTTATTGGGATAAAAGTAAAATGAACGAAAAAGAAAAGAACGTTACGGAGAAAACTGAGAAAAATTACGGAGCGCCAAGAAGCAACAACAATATGTCGTACATATTTAGAGAATTTTTAAAAGAAGAAAATGAACCGCAATCAAGATGCGCTACAGCTGTCAAAGAAATTAAGATAAAGGAAAAGGATAATGAGGCGGCACAAGTTTTAGTTTCGGGAATGAGCGATAACGAGTGGTGGATAATGGTAGCGTTTTTTAGCATTATTTTTTTTTATGTAAATAATCTCTGAGATTCCTTAATTTAAAAAAGCCTTTTTAAAACTTTATATATATCAAAATTATAAATTACGCAATAAATTAAAATTGTTATTTTTGTAATAGATTATGTATTCAAAAAAAATTCCGAAATTGTCAAAAAATTTTCTCTTTTGTAATAATTTCTCAAAAATTATACTTTTCAAAATATCTTCGAAATTAATATTCATCTTCGCACATCATATAAAAAGAATTATTCCTATTAAAAAATAAGATATTTTTTTAGAACTTCAAGCTTTTTTTTTACGAAAAGTTAGAAGTTCAGAAACGTAAATATAACTAATTTCCACGTTACAGGTATGTACAGTAAGCGGCGTAGGAATCGCAATGTTTCTGGTGGGAATTCTCGCTGTTTATCTTATCTATACGAACGTGCAAAGGCCAAAGTGTGCCAAGAATAAAAATCATTTGGATAGAGATACCAGCTTAAGAAGAATGAGCAATGATAATGAATTACCGACGACCATAACCATCCGTAACCAACGAATGTTGCGTAGTCCACATAAAAGAGGCAGCGACAGGAGCACTATATCGGAAAAAAGCGTTTAACGTGAATGCGAATCGCATTAATAATAAATAAAGCGAGCATTTCTAGTGAAACAGAAAAAAAATTTACTTTAAAAGCGTACGCAAAATTCATTATCTTATTTTATTGTGAACATGTTCACATTTTCTAGTGACATTCATGACCTATATTGCTCCAATCAAATTGATCATAATAAAATATTCTTTATATAAATTTTAGATAGATAATTTTCTTTTATTGTAATTTATTTATTGTACTCGATGCAATAAGTTCCTCGTAATTGTTCTATGTAACAATAAATATTATTCTGCAGTATTTTCGGAAGCGTATCTACATTCTATTTTTATAATGTATCAACGAACTAAACCAACTAAACAAATCATTCAACGCATGCTAGCATTACTTTTTATAAGGCTTTATTTTTTTTAAATTTATAGATCTTTAAAAGTCATGAAAAATGGCACTTTTAAGTAAGTTTATTGAAGGATGACTGATTTAACGATTTGAGCAAAGCCTTTCCGAGTATCAATTAGTGTTCGATAGAGAGAAGAACGATCTCTTCAAGGTAGAAAACAAATTTAGTGTACTTTGCTTCTACGTTGAGTCTGTGAGATCAATTTGCAAAGAAATGTTAAACGATCTATCAAATACGAATAGTTTCATTACAGAGAGAAACAAATTCTTCCAAACTTTCCGATATCAATGATTTTGACAGCGAATCAACGATAGTTACCACTATTATCATATCTTTCTATAGAGTTATTATGAAATTACAAATATTTCTTTTTACAATTATTTATGAATGTACATTATCATTTTTTAAATGCAATAGAATTTCGAGAAATTTAAAAATATCGAATTAAAATTTAACAAGTTGTTATATTTTTATAATGTTTAAATAATGTAATTATTGATATTTCATTAATATCAAGGTACTTCTTCGCTTTATCTCGAATTCCTTAAATACTCGCACATTTTTAGTTTCAAATATTTATTAACTAAATTCAAATATTTACTCAATAGATAAAATATTCAAATTAAAAAAATATAAATTCTTCTCAGAAATTTATTCAAATTGATAAAAATTTAAATCTGTTAAATAACATCTTGCACTATGCGCATGTATTTTACTATAAAATAATATAAATTATTACACACACACACACACGCATGCACGCATGCACACACATTAGTATTATTGCAATTGTGTGCGCGCGCGCACGCACACAATTACAATAATACTAATGTTCCTAGATTGGTGAGATATCCAATACTTAAAAATGATTTCTTAAAAGTTAAACATGAAATTTACATATTTGTTATTATACTTTCTTCATATTAATCAATATAAAATGCATTTTATTATCATTAACATACTACTAATACCAATAGAAGAACATAATAAAATAGAAAAAAAAGAAAATCTCTCTAAAATATATTATTTAATTAATATCATTATTCGACTTTAAAATATTCATAGTGGTTGTTGCCAATCATTTCCAAGAACATGTCGAGAAAATCTAATGTATTATAATTTCTATAACAGAAATTCCCAACTTTCAACAGAGCATTAAAATAAAAAATTTTGCGAATAAATTTCAGGTATTATTAAGGAATAATTCTCCACGTTGAACATCGTTTCAACTCTCCATTGATACAAACTACGCATTTGTTAATTTTATTTGACGTGAAAGACAACGATAACGTTCTCTCGCCGAGAGTAATTGCATGAGGAAAGACGAGGAAAAAATGTTCTGCTTTTGCAATTGCTTTTAATAAATATTCAATGCAATAAACCTTTGAAATATCTTAATAAATATTTAACATGCAAAATTTAAGATAATTTAAAATAATTAGAAATGTAAAAAAAAACAATATTTTTAACTTCGAAGAAAAATATCAAGTGTAAAACTAGTTTTTTACTATAAAAAACGGTATTTTTAATCAAATTACATAAAATTATATTTAAAAACATAGAATTCATGTTAAATATATAGAAAAAAAATATAGAATTCATTTTTCTTGTTATTTCGTTATACCTTTTAATACTTATAATTTTATATTGAAGCGGAAATATATATTATTGGTAGTTGCAATTTTTGATGAGTTGATAATAGATTATTAGGTTAATAGTTTTTCTGTTTGCGTTGCTTGCATTCTTTGCATCTCTGTGCTTTCTTTTTTTTCGACGTTCGAATCTATTTTTCTAATCATAAGTAAAAATAAATTAAATTATATTATATTTAAAATTAAATTATCTTTAAATGTAAAAATTTTGGGGATTTCAAGCAATGCGACAGATCTAAATGATTAAAAAAAAATATCGTAAAAAACTGTCAAAACAAGGAAAAAAGCTATTAATTTTCGAGTTTTTTACCTTAAAATTCTAGTATTTTTCCATCGTTCACATCTCTAAAAATAATATTTCACAAAAAATGAGATAAAACTGTAAATAAATTTTATAGAGCTGTCAATATTAAAAAATAATATTACAATAAAACAGGCAAGAGAGCTCATTAGCTCGTTTTATTGCAATATTTTTTGAAATAAAACTATTTTAAAGATTCTCAATTCTACAATCAATAATAAATTTCATCTTTTGTAATAATTTTATCAATTAAAATATTATATGTCTGATTTTGTAATATCCCTAAAACGCGAATAAAAAATTAATAATTTACTATTAGCTACAACGCAATTTTTATTCTCTTATTTAATAAATTTTTATATTAGTTGCAAAATTGAAGTGCAGTTGGCTTGAACTAGAAATTGTAAAAATTCGCACAAAAATATTATTAGACATCAAGACTTGTCTTGGCTAAATATGATTCTTTTTACTCATTTATGTTGAATATTTTGCAGTTCACTTACACTTAATATTTATAAATTATATGTAAGTAAAAAATAATACTCACTGCAAGGTTGATCCGCCGACGCCTAATATTTTTCTTAAATCTTCTCTCCTCAAGCTATGTGAGGGGATTGTTAATTCTAATAAATCTTTCAGATTCAACACTCGCGAACATGCAGAAAATTATTAATAATTAGTATGATATTTTATATCATTTCCAAAGTTCACACGCGAATTAATGCACAATTTTATCCGCGAAAAAATTTCAAGCGATAACCGCATTATGCCAATTTATTATGCAAATATTTAGCGTCGGTCGGATAGCCCAATTTGACCGACTAATTTAACCTCTAATCCCGAGTGATACATACGTAATATCCAACACAGAGAAAGATCCTCTGTGGAAAAGATGAAAGTTAAATCCATAAAGATCATTTCCATTCTCCATATCTTATCACTCAAGTACGACTGGTGATCAACTAGTGATCAATTCATTCACAGCGAGATTAATAATTAAATCCGATCACGATTATTATTTGTGGCAACGATTTAATTTGAGACAATTATCACGCCTGAAAATATGGAAAAAAGCGGTGATATGCTAATTCACATTCGCATGACATTTTGTTCGGCATTCCCGAACTTAATGTATGACGTAAACCGGTTGCGGTTCATTCGTTTAATTATAGACAACGATGGGAACATTAACTTCTCCGTCGTTGAATTAATAAGTTTCTTTTTAGGTAGGAGCTCCTTCAAATTCGTACTTGTAAATAAACAGATAGCATTTGATCAAACAATTATAGCTTCGATATATGTGTAAATCAATCATTAATCATAAGTTAATAATTAATATAATAATTGCTTATTCGTTGAGAATAAGCCACGTTTTGAAATGGCGCACGAAACAGTAATATTGTCTACTGATTTTATTATGCGCTGAAATAGTGTATACAATAGCCGCATAATAATCAGTGTTAGGAAAAAATTGAAATAAATTCAATAGAAATATTTATTTAAAAAGTTGAATCTATATAAAACACTGTTTAAAATAAATATTTTGCATAGGAAATATGACAAACAAATATAATATTATTTACCATTTATACTAACATTTACTTGACATTTCGATACTTTATGGTTGGATAAATCTATTTATTATCTATTTTCTTAACAATACAAAATAAAAAAATAGAAAAATTATTAAATCAGGAAATATTGAAATGTCAAATAAATATTTTATTTCAAGTGAATGTTAATGTAAATAATAAATACCATTTGTTTTTTAGATTTGCTATACAAAATATTTATTTCAAATAATAATTTTTATTAATCTTTTATTAATCTTTTAAATTAATATCTATTTGCATACAATATTTCTATTGAATCTATTTCAATTTTTTCCTTGCACTAAAAATATCTGTTTAATATGTTTTATTTTAATTAACTGTTTTCCCCACAGATATCAATTTAAGATTAAGAGCGATTAGACTATTAGACCGTAGTAGACCGTTTTGAAATATCTATTTCACGATAAATATAAAATACAATAAGTATAAAGTAATAAAATTAATTATTCATAAAGTAAATGTATGAATATTTTATCCATTTCAACTGAATTATTAACAAACGATCACATCACAACCTTTCAATACTAATGATTCAATCATTACATCTTACAATTTATTATTCTATTTTGTAATACAAAATGATTACAGATGATTAAATTTATATCAAAACATTCAAATCATTGTGTGAAATCGAATTAAAGCTTTATGTAAGAAATCATTATGGAGTAAATATCATAAAGAAAAATTTATAGTTGCGATTGTCTATTAACAAATAAAAAATCCTTTTATATTTTTACTCCAAATAAATGAATACCATAGTGTACTTGCTTCTGTAGTTGATGCAATATATTTAATGTTCGTTATTCATAAAAATTATTTGTAACAATTACTAATTATTAAATGTAACGTAGATACCATAGATAATGATGATCATAGTGATATTATTCAATGCTTTTCGCTATTGTCTATTCGAGGACATCTATTGCAAAAACACAGAGCGACTCGTCTTATTAAGTGCTTTTTTAAATCTTACTACATATATATCTACGAATGGCATAATATGGCAACGTTGCTTACCTAACAAGTGGATGTCCCAACATGCATGCGTCACGTGCCAAACATTACACAAGATTTGAAAAACCGCATATTAATAAAGCTGGATTTGTAGTCTAATAATATTTTAATGTAAATTTTAAATTTATTTTTCCAGTTATGTAAACTGCATAACAAGTACTGTCAGACTTGAAATTAAAATTGAAATAATAACACAATAATATCACAAATTAAACTAATCGTCAATTTAATAATAAGCATTTTAAATCATTGTAAAAAAATTTATTTTTTGTAATATAAATGTTCTTTGCAGTGTTATTAATATCTTTGAGTGTTAATTTAATATTAATAAGCGTCTTAAAAATATTGTAAAAAACTTAGATAAATGTTCTTCTTTACACAGTCAGCCCCAAATAATTTCCGTTTGACTTTGACTTTAATCTTGACTCTTAAGAAGGTCAAGGTCATTGAAATTTTCTATCGCTCATTATTCATTAAAAAGTTATTAATGAAAATGTTTTTATGAATAATAAGTAATTTTCGAACACATAGTGCATTCAGCAATATAGTATGAATTTTGCTCCACGTAAATTGATGTTCGTACGTTTATGTTAGAAATTTGAGAACAATATTGTGGAAAGAAAACACATTGTTATTTGAATATATTGTAACAGTCCTTTGTCTGACTTGGTAGAATGGAGATATTGCTCCATGATTTTCTTCATTTAATTTACAATTATGAAGATCTTATAAACTATTTATGTATCATAATTTGGTTAGAGTTAGATTATTATATACTCATGGGTATTCATAATCTAACCCTAACCCAATCATGTACCACCCCACCTCCTCCCTTTTTGGGGGGCGCACGACTTTCCACGCAAAGCGATTTTGATTGTTATATTTTTTGTTATTTTCTAGTTATTATTAACTCAATGGATGAAACAAGAAACTGGTATGCTTGGTCGTGGTATGATAGGTAGAAAGTCGATGAAGCGAAAGTTGATCGGAGAAAATATAATCGAAGACGGGTAATTAGTGGGCAATGGATTTTCGGTGTTATCGAACGTAATAATACATCTTTTTTTCATAATACTTCTTTTTACTTTAAATAGTGCCACTACGGTCTGAATGTTAAGATGTTGAACTATTATGTATATTCATATAAATGAATTAATTTCAGAAATGATAATTGCGTGCCGATATGGTTATCGGACTTTCAACGCAATCAATCTGAAATATTAATAATCCTTCAAATTTCTCAAATTTAATCTTAAAAAATTGTAATAAACTTATTGCGAAAAATATTGCCTCAAAACCCGGATCTCTTGCATTCCGTGCGAGAAAATTTTTTTTATTGTTCCTGTGAAAGATCGTACTGCACAAACATTAACAAAAATAATTCAGGAATGTATTGCATTAGGCAGTATAATTTACATTTTGATTCGTGAAAAGGATATGTAAAAGAACTTGATTATGTGCATTAGACCATTAATCACGCTATTAATTTTATTAACCCTGAATCTGGTGTACATCACAAAAATTGAGCGATTACGGCGTGATATGCGTTCTGCTTTACCACGATTTGATACGAGAAGAACACTATTCGAACCATGAACATTATTTAGCAAAATTTATGTTTAAAAAACGATATGATTTTAATGACAAAATACCGCAATTTTTTAAATTAATGTCTTCCATTAAATGATGTATCATTAAATAATAAATAAAATGTTATACATTCTTCATGTTGGAATGTATTGAAAAAGTGTCTTCATAAAAATTTCATTAATAACTTTTTAATGAATACCAAGTGACGGAAAAAATCAATGATCTTGACTTTTTTCAAAGGAATTAAGATCAAGATCACTTGTGACTTGGAGATGTTTTGGGATTGGCTATGTAAAGGGGAATTTACCAAAACTTATACATATGTATAATTTTCGCAATAAGTCTTTGAAATGTTTTGAAATGTTAATTATCATTATTAAATTGCGATTAGTTTAATTTGTGAAATTATTATTTCAACTTTAGTTTATAATTATATTTTAAATTTGACAGTATAATTGATGTAGTTTATATGACTAAAAAATGTACTTCAAATTTAGATAGAAATATTATTAGGCACCAAGTTTCGATAGTGTTTGACGCTTTTTATTTCTTTGTGTTATTGAAATCTAGTTTTATTTATTAATAGAAGAAAGATGATTGTTATAAAATAGGTGGAGAATTTTAGAATCACGATAACTTGTACAATTTAAAAATTAATATTATTTAAACTCTATAAAAATTTGTAATAAATACATTTATAAACACATAAATTTAGAGAAGACCGCCCAAGAATATAGTTTTACAACAATTATTAGATCATAGCAGCCGCAACTCACACGTACCGTTTATCAATTTGTGTATGAGAGATAGTTGTGATCGTTACAGTGATAAAGGAAGTATGTTAAATTTTGTAATCTTGATCATTTTCTTATTACATATACTTATCACGAATAAACTAATTTTTACATTAAAATTAAATTGCTGTTTTGTAAATCAGTATAATTTATACTGTGCATAATGTCTTTGTTTCATATTTAATCATACATTTACTTAATATTTACATATAATTTTTTATACGATCAAAAATAAAGAGTAACGGAATGGCCTAAAAGTATGTACTTAAAAGATTGACTCAGCTTGTAAAAAAATAGTGCTGTAAATTATAAGAAATTTAGAGGAAATAGGAAAAACTATCAGGAAACTAACAACAGAAAAACTATCTAAGGACTGTGTGGTTTGGTGACAGAACGGAAGTCTACTAATATCTCGGTTTGAATTCCGGAGTGCCCGGTTTTTTTCTTGTCGCTTATTTCTTACAAGATGACGACAACAATAATGCAGCTTACATATTCTGTAATGATCTGTATTTAAATTCTAAATTCTCTCGGTGAAAATTGGATTGGGTGTCAAAGCTGTAGGCCAGCCATCTCGATTATTAGGATTAACTGTTAGTCGAAAACTTTCTTACGTAATATAAATCTGCATATAAAAAATCTTTTAAATATTTATAAAAATTTATATCAATCAATAAAAAAATAAATCCTTTTTTTATCTTAATCAACACTGTTTTTATAATAAGCGATACTTTTTTAATAGTGCGTACTGTTGAGAAATCACTTGTCCAAAAGTATTTTTATCTTTTTAGTAAATTTAATTTCCTGTAAAAATAAATATTAATACTACATTGATACTTAATAAACTTTTAGTCCAAACTTTAAGGAATAACTTAACCAACACTTAAACAACACTTTACTGATGGAGTTCTTGTATAATTGTTAATGGCAGGAAAAGTACTTTTGAATCGTCTTACTCTAATTAACAAATTTGCAAATTTCATGCGAACGAATTGGCAAGCTTTTCGAGTGCTATAATCAGAAGTTATTGTATTTTTTTATTTTCTAATTAATGTCTAATATTTATGCGTGCACACATAAAATATGCTATTAAAGTTATGTATAACACCCTCCACAAAATAAAATAAAATTTCCGGCACGTGGTAGCGCACGCCATACAATGGAGAGTAAGATTACCGCGGATGTGACAGATTAAGATGGTAAAATGCCTGGGGTTATGCCTCCGACTGGATAGATGGATAGATATGGGCTATTGTTCTCGCCATTTGACACAATCAAACAGCCAATCAAGGTTGCGTAACATGTAAAATATCTATCTAACGTATTGTACATTGTTATAACAGTTTAAGATAATAGAAATAGATTCTAGGCCTAATACATTATATCGCGAATATTATCACATGAAAAACGTAATATTTTTCTTCAATTAGAGAAATAGAGAGATAGAAACAAAAGTTCATTCATAAAAACTTGTAAGTATGCGCACTTGCATACAGTAATCTAACGCCATATGAACCGAATATTTTTGTTCAATATTTAATACAAAATATTCATTACTTTTATATACCTATGCAAAATAATATAAGTTTAAAATAATAATATTATATATCTCAATTAAATTTTTTAAATCAATTAAATTTTAATATTTAAGTACCTAATATTATGTAGAAATATATAAATATAATAAAATTGTTAAGGCACTCTTTTAATTCAATTAAATAATAGATTTGATCAATTAATTTTTATCCATTTTATATGTCAATAATATATACAGCTAAAGTGAATAAAACAAATTTTCTTACTATAATAATAATATGATGAGACATTAAAGAAATATCTGATGTCGTTGGTATTTTTCGATTTCATCTCTGCCTTAGTGAGTGTACTACTTGGTTGATGCATACGTTCATGTTGTTGGTATAATATTGTAGTTTAAGCAATGAACAGTACGCACAAGCTGACTTAAGTATTTAATAACGACAGATTAGCTTCAAGCGATGACATAGCAAAGGTATCTCAGAAAAGCTTATGAATACGGTATATATAAAATGACAAAATAAGATCTGAGACTGACTTCGATATTGCTAAAAAAAAGTTGGTGTTCACAATTACCTCGTTTTTTAAAACGATTTTAAAATATGTAAATGATCACGATTTATCACGTGTTTTAATTAATTGATATTTTGCACATGATTTATAAAACTTGCAAAAAACAGTTATAAACCTAAATATAATATAAAACATAAATTCTGAAAATAAAATATCATAATAATTTTTAATGCAAAAAGAATAATATATATCATCTTAAATTTACATCATAAGAAAGATATGAAATATAAATAAATAAATAGATAAAATAAATAAATAGATAAAAAAGATAGAGACAGAAAAAGGGAGAAAGTGAGAGGGAAACAGAGAGAGAGAGAGAGAGAGAGAGAGAGAGAGAGAGAGAGAGAGAGAGAGATGATGTTTACACATGTTTCTAATAATTTTCCAGTTCAACATATTGAACATTTATTTAAAATTAGTCGAATAAAATTTTATAATTTAACATTTTTTAAATTTCCAAATTTACGAAGTCGTTTATTTTTAAATCAATATAATAAAAAACTGCATAAATTAAATTATTACATTAACTTTTATTTTTATATATACATTTTTACGCCTAATTTTGAGATTCAAATTAGAAATTTGACGCCAAATTTTGAGATTCAGAGATTAATTCAGTAATACCAAGATTAATAATTCACGGATAAGATAATGTCACGATAATTCACATAATTCACAGTAATCTATTATTTTCATTTTATTATATAAATCGTAAAAAAACTGATGTATAATATAAACATATATATGTATTTCCTTCAGAATACGTTCTCATCATTCATAAATGCATATAACGGTTTTTTGAGAATCAGTATGATTTTATTCAGATATTAGAAAAAACTTGACTAAAAGTGATTAACAGCTATTGCATTAGGATTCTCTTACTTTGAAAATATAACGTGATTTGCATATTATGCAATGAATTATTATAAGAAAATTTTTAGTTATGTTTTGTAATATATACATATATAATATATTTTGATAAAAATATAT
>NW_017259459.1:385130-391930 GCF_001594045.1 Atta colombica
ATTTGGTTTATTTCAAGTAAAAAAGTCCATATAAACATGTGTCTTAAACGGCTTAGTTTCTGAAATACAGGTGAATGTTCGCAAATGTTTGACGAAACATGAGGCAAAGCATATTTATGCAGAAAGATATCCCCAAAGCAATTTACCATGTCATATATTCGCAAATATTCATCGCTTCGAGAAAAGAATTCTTTCATAAGGAATAGCCTGTTTTTTCTATTTCTAACTAGTTTAAACTGTATTTCTTTCAAATAAACAAATTATTACACGTTTAAATTTTTTTATTTCGAAAACTAAGCCGTTTAGGATATATGTTTATATTTTTTACTTGAAACTTTTTTACTTGAAATAAATCAAAGAATCGCTCTATTGAGTATGGCAACATACTTAACTACTTAACACCTTGTATATATATATATATATTTCGTTGCATAAAATTAACGATATAAATAATTTTATACATATATGTATATGATATAAGCAAATTATAATGATAGTATAATATTCTAAAGTTAACACTACTATATATACATATACATTATTAATAGAAATACCAAATTAAAATAATCATTATAAGCAAGACAAATTTTATGTATTATTGCAAACCCATCGCATTAAAAAATTGAGGACGAGGTTTTATGAAATATGAAAGTAAGCGTATATAAACCTTGAGTTCTACTGCTTTTCTCTCGGATGCAATAAATTTATTTTTTAAATTCTTTTTAATGTAGATAATGATTCTACTATAAAAATGATTAATTATTAACATATTATTACAAAACTTACTGAATTTGCTTAGATATATTTCATAAAAAACAAAAATAAACTACTTCGTTTCCAAAACTTTTGTATGAGCAGTAAAGAGGAAAGAAAAAAAATAAAAGTTTCTAACATATTACAACGTAAGCATTTTAAGATAAAATATAATAACAAAAAACATTAAAACATATAGATTTAAAATTGCAAATTAAAACTTATTCTTTAATAAGTATAATTCTTAATCTCTCTCTATTTAATAAGTATAATTCTTTAATAAGAGCATATATACATAATCATTGTTAAATATATATGATTAAAATATTGAAATAATAATATTTAAAAATAATATTTACCAAAATAAGTTAAAAATAAAATTAATTATAGATGAATTATAGATGAATTATTAAAAAAAAACATCCGAAGTTGCTGAGCTCTCGTCCATGATCAATTCTGTTAATTTAAATTTTAAATAAGCGCTATAACTGTATTTTTTTTATTAACATCTTTGATATACGAATCGAATTCAATTAACGAATTCAATTGATTTTTTTATCAAAATTCTTGTTTTACTTCTATTTTTCTCTTTCTTCATACACTTTGATCATATATTGCTTATTTGCTCCCTCATTTTCTACTTTTATGTTATATATAATTATTACACATATATAATTATTACAATATATGTACTTATTATCCATTTTAACATTATATTTTATATAAATATATGTGTGTTGATTGAGAATAAATAAAAATTAATTCATTCTCAATATATTGGTCAGTATTCATAGTAGGTTCTTATATATTAAAAAAGTACAGTCTTAAGATACAGTCATAAGCTAATCAGAGAGCTGTATTAATATCTTAAAACGGTCATTATTTAAAACGATCTTAAAATAAAAACACTGTGAACAGTAGAAATTTATTTACGCAGATGACATAAAGAATTTATAAGTTTAATAAAAAATGTCATCTAAATTTAGAATCTCTATATGTATTACGATTATAAAGTGATACTTTATTGATAAGAAACAATATTAAGTTTCATTTTCTCCGACATTATGAAAATTCGTATTGATTGCATCTATTGTAGTAGAAAGATTGTGATGCAATAGGAAAATGAATGTTATCTCATTATCTTGAATTCTCCCCTTTTCATCACATTAGCACGAGTTTACGAACTTGATGACCAATAATGCTGCAGTGAATGCAGACACTGCAGTCAATGCAAAAACTGATGTAATATTTTGATTACTGTTTGCGATATCATACAAGCTTTTTCTCTCTTACTTCCTAAGGAAGACTGCGTTTACAAACGAGGAGATGAGAATAAAGGCCTAATTATGAAATAATATTAATAAAAATTAAAATAATTTGCTACTTTTTTATTCACAAACGAATAATATCAAATAATATTTATATATCTTTAAGAAATTATATGTTACAATACTTTTCTATTACGATCAATATTACATGAAAAAGCTAATTGACGAAAAAAGGGCCTAAGTAGAATTATGCCTTTATTTCGCCCATCCCCTCAATTATAAATCTCGGGAAAACCAATTTTAACAAACAACTCAATGCCATTATATTATAGCAGACTATACAAGCTTAATTTAATGATAATGCGATTTTTATTACAATTTATATCGCAATAACGATAAGAACAACTTCCAGTTTTTAATGGGATACAAAAATAAATAAAGGAAAAATTACGTAAAGAATGTTATAGCTATAAATTGTGGTTTACAATTTATCGTTTATGATAGTTTTAGTGTGTTCTTAAATAATAATGCTAAACAATAAATATAATATTTTATTTATATAAATACATTATAGGAGTAAATTATAATTTAAGGATTATAACAGAAAAGATCTGTTATTATGCAAATAAAAGTATTGAGAGATTATGTTTAAATTGTTTATTCTGTTTCTTTTATTGAACTGTAAATAATTGAAAAAAGAAAACAAACGTTTTATCGTTTGTTTTCAATAAAAGATAATAAAATATCTTAAATAATATACTTTTTATTTTTAAAAATTCATAATTTTCATGCAAAAAATATGTAATATATTAATTATTACAATATTCAATCGTTTAATCATTTCCGTATATTCCATATATTCTAGTAATTCTTCAATGTAGAAGGAACTTAGCAGGAAAAGATATTTCGGCGAAAGAGATCACCTACGTTGGGGACTTCCCATTATATCTTTCAACTTGGAACTTCCACGCATTCTTCTATGCACGCTTAAACGACAAACTAGAAACGTCATGCGTGTTACCTTTTAGTCTAGAAGTTGCATTCTTCTACTCTTCTTGACTGAGAAATTAGATATCACGAGCGTTACTCATAATTAATTAAACGTTCTATTTCATTCCTATTTCTCAATATATATTTTTCCAATGATCACAATATTGATATCACATATGTACATTAATTATTTCATAATTATCTTGAAAAACATAGTTGGCTTGTATGAGCGTGTGATTATGATTTTATTATAAAGATTTTATTATAAATTCAAATTATACGGATTTAAATTACATACGAACTAAGAAAACTTCAATCTTTTGTAAACAGATCATTAATATGCTGTGAGATCATCATGTGAGTAAATAATTAATATCAAGTTTCATTTAGTAAAGATTATATAATATAATTTCATATAATAAAAACTATATAATTTAGGCATAATTTTTATGCTGGAAAGAAAAAAATTTAATCGTACGTCATGGTTTACATACCATAATAAAAAAAATAAAATCATAATGAAATAAAAAAATTAATCTTAAAACTGTGCAAAATATGAACAAAATTTTTTGATTCTCGGAAATTACATATAAAATATGGGAAAAAATATTAAATCCTGCTCGCAAGATATCCCAGAAGATATTGACGGGGGGGGGGGGGCAGACAACGGACAGAGTAGTGTAGAATAGTAAAGATAATAATAGTGGTGGCGGTATGAGGGACAATTCAGAATCCGTAGTCGGTTCTATATAAGAGTACCAGCTATATCAACCGGAGGAGACATTCTCTCTTAGTAACCAGCCCGCTGATGACCAAACATTAAGGTCGTTGAGTACAAAAACCGCGTCGCCAAGTTGTGTGATTATCGCGTCACGAAGAAGAAGAGTCCAAAAATAACCGGTATAATTGGAAAGAAATCATCTAGTGAGAAAAAAGAAAACTAGGAGAGACAATAAGAGGAGCAGAAAAAATTAACGAGAAGTGCGTGCTTTCAGAAAGAAACTACCGAGTCGAGTGTTCGATCAAAAGGCAAGAAAAGTATATATACGAGTGAAAGGGAATCAGAATTGTCGTATTTCGACAGTCATTGGTAGTGCGAGCAACGTAGTTACGAAGTAAAAGTGTTAACTCTCTCTGAAATTGAATTGTCGAAAACAAATAGAAAATCAAACAGAACAGAGTGATAAGGTGAGTGTCGACACGAAGTATGAATCACGGAAACTGTTTTTAGTGCTAACAAATTACACGGTGAATTAATAAAGAATTAAAACTTTTATTGCTATAATACGATATTATAACAATACAAATAATTAGAAATTCATTTTAGCTAGCTATATATTTGTTCAAGATTTGTCGATATTACGTAAACACATTATTTAAATTGTGATAATTATTAGAGAGAGAAACCCGCTTAAGCAATCCGCGCTCACATTAACAAATTTCGACATTACCATACATTGTATTAAGCACTTACGTTATTATCAATCCCGGTTGTTATAATTGATCTACTTTATTATACAAAATATTTAAAAATCCGCAAAGTTGGAACGATTGATAGTACTCGTTAAAAAATTAAAAAATCAATGCAAGTCGGAAAATTAATCTTGTCAAATATTAAGGAAATTATTTTTGATTTAAAATTATTATAAAAATCACGAACTATAAATTATTTTAAAAAATCACAAAAATGTTAACGATTATTATCATAAAAATACTCACGAGATAATAATAAGTTTAATATTATCACAATTTAGTCACAAAAAGAGTAAATTAAATTATAAATTTTATTAAAATCATATTTCAAATTTCAATAACGGCATCTCAGTTTATATTAAGATTAAACAGCTCGCTCTTTTTTCTTTGCTTTTTATTCAATAATGTTTGCATATAATAACATTGAATTAAATAAATTATAAGTGCGACATGAATATTATACAGGCTTTGACATGTACATGTATAACCTTCCTCTACATGCGAATTTCGTTTTCCTTTTATCGATTCAAGGCGAGAATTCCGATGATGCCTTTTTTTTTCCGTTGACACTGTCATGATATATTTCTACGTGTAAAGAATCGTGTATTTTCACGTGTAAAGAAAGATCATGTTTCATATCTTAGAATTTTCTACAGCGCGCCTTGCTGCACTTATATGCAGCCATATATTTCAAGAATGCAAACTATGTCTTTTTGTCATAGATATGTTAATAACGCTTGTCTTGTAAATGCTTTAATTGCCACTATTGTAATTGTTTTTATGAAACTATTAATGGAAATGTTAATTATTCGATTAATCCTATATAGGATCGAAAATTAATTATTCGTAATGAAAACGTTTATTAATTAGAAAAACTCAAACGGATATTGTTAATATTTCTCATAATAATAATTGAAAAGAAAATTATCATGATTACTATTGCATTATTATTCTGAAGAATTATTACAATAATTATTACATTATCCATTCAGTAAAATTAGATTCGTTAGAAATTTGAACAAATTATTTGCAATTGTTTAAATCTACAAAAGTCTTTTCTTCGATTGTATTAAAGATATAGAAGATTTTTCTTACACATATAATATCTATATAGTAACTTACACACACACACACACACACACACACACACACACACACACACACACACACACACACACACACACACACACACACACAATTAATATATATGTTGACTATCTTCAGACATAAATTTAATACAATTCATATTCAATAAAAAAATAATTTATTCCTAAAATAAATTAATCCAGTCGCGCATATTTCATATCACATATTTCTTTCATCATAAAATATAAACTTTTCCTTTATAAAGATTTCATATAAGATCCTAAAATTTGCAAAATATTATAGGTAATTCTCAAGAAATTAATAAATTAAAAAATATTATTTGTAAATTTTTATTTTAAACAATAATTTTTTAGATACAATAAGAGTTTAAATATGATCAATTACAAATTATGTTTAGATAGCCATTTTCATGAATTGTGCGTGTGGTGATCATTGATGAACACTTCAACGCGTTCACTAATACCATAGATGACCATCCAAACGTAGTTTAAATTGTAATTGCCCATATTTAAACCATTAGAAGCTATTGCTTAAAATAAAAATTTACAAATAACTTTTTCTATTTAATTTTTCGAAAACTTTCTTGCTATAATTCGCGAATTTTTGAATATCCTATATATGAAGTGATTAATTAAACTTTATCAACTTCAAAAAATAATGCACAAAAATTAACATTTTATACAATTGATTGACAGGTTGTTGCGATTCGCAAATTAAATCATTGCAGCAACAAAGTTGCTCGAAAAAATAAGCTATAAAAGAGTTTCCAAGCAGTAATTTTTGATATTATTAAAAATTAGTTAAATATAGGTTACGATTAAAATACGGTTGTCTGTCCATGAGTCACGTAGTTAATGATTCGTTCACTTTACTCTTTTACAGACATTAGACATTAGAAGGATTGTGTACGTAACTATGCGTAATGCCGTTTGTTGAATGTTATATTAGGTGTGGGAAAAAGTTCGTGGAATTTTTTTAATGCCATCTAACGGGAAAAACGCCACGAACTTTTTCCCATATATATTTGTTGTAAATTAGTTGATGCGATTAATAAACAAACATAACGAATAAAACAAATCTGTGATTTGTCGGAATTATAACTACTATATCATTAATTTATATATGACAATATCAATGGGATAAATTAATAAAATTTTAATAATTGCAATCAGGTGATATATATATATATATATATATATATATATATAT
>NW_017259459.1:392030-392927 GCF_001594045.1 Atta colombica
TACATAAATTGTTATTTTATTAGAATATTTCTAATATTTATGTACTTTAATTAAGGCATGTAATTTGAAATTTGTGCATTTATATGTAAGACTTAATTGTTTTGTATTGCGGCTTGTTCTTTCCTAGTTAAAAATCATTCGTTAGATGTATCTGATTATGTAAACAATACAGTCGGAAGTATTTAGTCTCTTTTAATATGACTAGTTAACACATTAAAAATTAGATATCAACTGTTTGTTAAATTTAAATTACTAAAGCTTCGTGATATGTTGAGCTTTCCGTTTGAAGTGAGTTACTTTTGGTTTTTAGTTTGAATTGTTTTTAATTTTATCTTGCAAATTAAAACTGCAGTTAGGAACCTGATAGTGACTCACTCTTGGCAAATCGCTCAATGAAAATGAGATAGGATCAGATATAATTTTGCTGAAGAAAGCCAAAGAAAAAAACTTAAAATAAAGAAATTTAAAATAAAGAAGACATTGTGCAATGGAAAGTAATTAAAGTTTGATAACTGAATCATTAGTTATCTCCGTCTGCTTTGATTCTCATTAGCCTTAAATTTATTATTTATTTTATAATTCCACCTGTCATGTTTTACAGTAACATATTTTTATATTTTTATAATTTTCAAGTATGGTTATTTTGATGAATAAAGTACGGTTATTTAAACCGTAGATTTGCTCATGGACATATTCTATGGGTTTGCTCGACTTGTAGTGTAAAGTACAAAGTTAGTCGTACGAAGACTTTGAAGTAGTGCAAGTTACATGTGTATATCATATACATATATAGTATACATAAGTTCAAATAGTTTACGTAATTTTTTCACCAATGTTAATATAAATAATAATATATTTTTTCTTCTTACTTATTGTGTATAGAGTACTTCTATATAT
>NW_017259459.1:393027-414452 GCF_001594045.1 Atta colombica
GCAAATAATAAAAATCAATATGAAATATCATTCATGTTGTTGAGGACTATAATGAAAATTTAAACATCTAGAATATTTAATTCTTTAAGATCCAACATTATACTTTAATTTTAAGTGAGGCTTAAAATTCTCTTCTATTCTGTCTATTGGCTTTAAAAAAAGAAGGATAAATTTTTAAGTTTCGCTTAAATAACTTAAAATAAAATAATTTAATAAGTCGAATTTCAATAAAAAAATTATTTACGCAATAACATTGATATTTTAACATAAAATATATTTTCCAATTTTTTATAAATTTTTTAATTTAATGAAAAACTAAAAAGAATCAAAGAATAGATATATAAAATTAAAAAGATGATAATTATTTTAACAAAATAATGACACGTATGTATATCACCTGATTACAACTAATCATATTTTATTCATATTAATATTGTGATACACAAATTAGTAACATAGTAGAGATATAATTCTGGTGAATTATAAATTTAATCTAATTCGTACGTTTATTTATTAAAACAATATCGATTAATTCGCTATAAATATTAATCAATTACGTGGACATTACGCACATAATGTACAGTTAAATATCTAATAATAAGTGCGTAAAATGAGTAATACTTGTCTGTCGAAGTGTGACCCAAGGATAGATAACCGTTTAACAATAATCTATAATTGTACAATTTTAAACCTTTATCAAAAACTATTATTTGGAATGACAAATGCAAATGCTTTATAACTAATTTTTTTTTTTTTAATATTGTTTTGCTGTTATATTTTAATTCGTAAATTTCATTTTATGTTTATAAATTATTAATAAATAATTAACTATTAAAATTTTCATTGTAAATTAAATTTTAGATCTTTGCTGATACAAGCAAAAAATTACAATTTCTTCGAACGCCTAAAAATGGGTACTCTGCAGCAGCAGTCAATCTTACAAGGTCAACACACAGGAAGGAATCAGAAGAAAGATTTAGTGCACGAATTGTTCAGTCATGCAGCAAAATCCCATCCAAATCAAATTGCGATATATTATGAAGGTAAGACTTTTCTCGATATAAAATATAATAAAAAATACATCAAAGAAGTGGTCTAAAGTATGATTATAATAGAAGTTTAACTAATCAGTTGTATTAAATAATGTTTATAATGCGAAATTTTGCGCATTGTATGCGAAAGAAAATCTATATATATCTAAACATTGTTGGACACTCGATACAGATGACACCGGACAGGAATATAAACTATCTTTTAAAGAATTGGATAACATCACTAATCAGTTGGCACGAGCTTTACAAAAGTACGAAAAATTCGAAACTACTTCTCAGTCTCTAATAGCTGTCTGCATGAAACCGTCGCATCGACTTCCAACTATATTACTTAGTATTCTAAAGGCAGGAATGGCTTATCTACCTTTGGACGTGGAATTTCCCATGTCTAGAGTGAAACACATTCTCGAGGAAGCGCAACCATTAATAATACTGGTTGAGGAAGGAGGTAAATTTTTGTTTCTACAGAATGCAAATATTTCAAAACAAATATAAAAAGTTTAATATTATTATTCAGTGCCTAAATTAGATATAAATTTTATATAATTTTTTTAATACTATTTTTCAATTATTAGTCTACTTTTTATTTTTATTTCATAATTTATTTTTTATGTAATTTTATTACTGAATTTACCTAAAAGAGAAGAATCATTTAAGTGAAGCAGACTAATGTTTTATAAGTAATCTTCATTAAAATCAAATTTCAGCAATATCATATTTTTAATCCCAAGTTATTAGAAATCTCAAAAATAATTAATTCTATATAAGTGATTCATCGTGAATCATAGTATTATCTGTAATATAATATAAACAAAAAAATAATTTACTGCTTTTTCTTTTTAAGTTGCTATGAATCTAAAGTATCTTTAAATAGCTGAATTTGAAATCTCAATTCTTTCTTTTATTTCTTTAATAAAACTTTAATGTAATTTTAAAAGTATCTAATCAAGTATATTAAGTGTGTTACATTTTCATTTTATTTAATATTTATATAACAATTTCACATAATTGATTTCAATTTGTACAAAATTTCATACAAATTTCATAACATCAAAGTCAATTCTACCAAACTTTTACATTCTTCGTTGAATTAAACATACGTAATTAAAAATAAGCGTGAGATATCTACATAATAATTCTCAATTATAACGTTGTTCTTAGCACAAGGTCGTATGTCTATATAGATCTATCATATCTATTTCTAACAAGCAGATTACTTTGATATTACTTTGAAAGTGAATAATGAATAATTTAAAAATAATTTACAGAATGCGGAAGATTTTATTATTCCTTTAGCTATAAATATACGCAAAAAAACCTTGAGTTTTTACGTTTCATTTTGATTGGATATAATTGAAGATAATAGATTTGATATTTCTTGTACTTATTTCTTCAATGTGAGAACAATTAAGTAAAAATACGATTCCACTTTTAGCGGATTTATCTATCTATGAAGGAGCTTTAATCGTAACGTATGAAAAACTTCTAAAAGATACTAAACAAGAACAAGAAAATACATTACAAACCAAGGAGGATTCGAATCAACTTGCTATCGTTCTCTATACTTCTGGAAGCACAGGAGTTCCCAAAGGTAATATTGCAATTTTGTGCAAATTATACAATAGATAACAATGCTAAAATATATTATTTAACGCGTAATAATCGTTTTTATTCATCTTAATTAACGCCAGGCGGCGAAGTAAAATTTTTCAGTGTATGGAGTTCCCGAGGATAGATTGAGAGAGAGAAGAGAAAGGAGGAGAATAAATATATTTCATTCTCACATATATCTTTTCTACATGGCAAAAGTAATCGCTCTAATTTTATTTTTTTAAATAAAATTATTAATGAGCTCCTTCATATTTAACTTACCGATCATTTCTCAAATGTATTCTAAATGTACAATATCGCAATATGTATTTAAATGTTTTTATTTCATTCGATTTCAGTCGATCGAAGATAACTTTTTAAATATCTTAAATAAGAAAATGATCTTTCATTCGAACAAGTTGATATAGGAATCGTTAAAAGAACGCGAATAAATTTTACGTATTCTGATATAAAATCTTGGGATTGTCATATAAAAATTACACTAAATCCTTCAAGCAATGCAGTGGCAATGTTTGTAATTTCTAAATTTCTCCCCGAAATATCATACAGATATGAAATTCAATATATGAAATTCCATACATTAAATCATTCAGCGTACAAAGTACTCCAATCATACTGGAGTTGCCGTTCATGATGAATGCTATCCGTAAAATGTTTTTAAAATGTCGCGATCTCATATTTTCAATGTTATGTATGACGAATAAAAACAGCTCATCTATTATAAAAGGATATTAGCTTTAATTACTACATCAATCACACAAAGAAAAAATATAAAAAAAAAATTGAAAACGATTACCTATTATATAATTTATAGTTTGAAAAAGAGCGAGAGTCATTTGTAATATACATATTTATCTTCTTAAAGGTGTGCTTATACCTCATACTACTCTATTGAATCGTCTACAATGGCAATGGAGGGAATTTCCATATGCTGACGATGAAGAACGATGTGTTTTCAAAACTTCTCTTACTTTCGTCGACAGTGTTCCCGAAATTTGGGGACCTCTTCTGCAAAGCCGTACCTTAGTAATTGTGCCGAAAAATGTAACTAAAGATCCGGAAAAGTTCATACCACTTTTAGAAAAGCATCAGGTAAAAATTCACTAACTTATCGTGTATAATTATAATACAAATTTATTTTTTAAATTATAATTTTATATAATGCAATTAACAGAAATTTTACATCAACAGTTTGAAGGTAAATTGAATGAATAGATCTTCGAACTCTATAAAATTTCTCTATAAAAATAATTTAAAATGTATAAATTCTTTTGCAATTTTTTATATTTTTTATAATTTTTTATGTGATTTATGTAAATTAATAATATAACTTAATTTGTGACAAAGAGAAATTTATGTTTTAGATACAACGTTTAGTCCTTGTGCCATCGTTGCTGCGTTCATTGCTCATGTATTTAGATTTGCGAGTGAGTATAAAAAGCTGTATTACACATGTATTACACATTTCAATACTAGTTCGAAAATGGTCAACAAATTTATTTATTGCATTTAAGCAAACCACAGAATATATGAAAAGTAATACGCTTAGATAAAAACCAATGCATTTACGATTCGGTAACTCCCAGATCAACGTGTAGATCTCGCAACTGAGAAATTCTTCTATTATATAAATCAATGTAATTATGCTCGAAAATTACGCAACGCAGATAACAAGCATTTGATTAAATATTTAATTATCATTATGTTATCGAGCTATTTATTAATAAAGAGAATAAATCATGCTAATTATCCTAAGTGAAAATAATTAAAATTTTTACGACGTTATCTTTTTTCATGGAATCTTATATTAAAATGCACCATGAACATAATTTCTATATGTTATTATTGCAACTCAAGACATCTGAGACACTGTTATACAATAAGAATTTCCTCGTAATACTTTAATATTTGTCATTACTTTGTATAGGATAATAACAATGTTCTCGGTCGCTTGAAACTCTGGATCTGTTCCGGGGAAACCTTATCGGTCGCATTGGCCGATCAATTTTTTGCCACGTTTGACAATAAGGATAAGATATTAGCTAATTTCTACGGTAGCACAGAAATCATGGGCGACGTTACATATTATTTATTAAATAAACGGGCACAATTACAAGGAATGAAGAAAGTGCCAATCGGTATGAATAATTCTTAATCGCAAATATATCATGATTTACTAACTAAGAATACATCTCTCGCCTAATATAATAACAAAGCTTAATAAAATAATAAAACAGTATTGTAAAAAATAAAATAATAAAATTGCTAAAATACAACAAAGTATTTAATTAGTTTCTAAGCTAATAATAATTATAAAAATACGCTTTTCAATGAATTATTATTATTAATAAATACATTACTAAATAATAATGAACAACATTTACACATCTTGCTATGTCTTTTGTTATAGGAAAACCGATTGACAACTGCATAATTTATCTCGTAAACAAAGATATGCGACTGGTTCCCCAGGGAGAAGTTGGAGAATTGATAGTAGCTGGAAGAAATCTTGCTGCGGGTTATATACGCGAACGAGATACACATAAATTTTTGGACAACCCTTACGCCATCGATCCAGGTGAGAAAATAAAATAACGCAAAAAGGAAATCGAATGTCGCGTCTTTCGAACTTGAAGAATTTACTGTAAATTGTCCCTTTCATAATGTCGATTTCTCTCATGGACAAAAATATAATCTTTTAGTTAGTTTAGAATTACAATTTCGATATGCATACAAGTAACATAAAAATATGCTGATTTGTTTGTAGAATATTCAAAAATCTTTCGTACGGGCGATTACGCTAAAATTGTTAAAGAGTCGATAATTTATGAAGGACGAATAGATTCGCAGATCAAGATTAGAGGTCACCGTGTCGATCTCACGGAAGTCGAAAAAGTGATCACCAGAATATCTAATATCGATAAAGTCGTGGTTCTTTGTCACAAACCTGGTGAACTATCACAGGTAAATATTTCAATATACAATATACGTGCACAAAAGGAAATGTATTTGTGATAAAAAATTCGTAAATAATAATTCTTTTAAATTTAATTTTTCCTAAACATCTAAACATCTTAGAGAATATTTAAATAATGCGTCTATCTTTTTAATCGCTTTAGATAAAAAAATCAATCTTCAATAATTTTGATAGCACGTAATCTTGCATTATAAAAAAACCGATATAATTTATCAATTGAATATTGATAAATAAATTCATAAATTGAATATTCAATTTATTTTAATAAACTATTTCATTATACAGTTTCATGACTTTTAAACATATTTCTTTGTTGGCAATTAACTTATCTACATATTCTATAAATACCGTCTTTAAATCACTAAAAATACAAAAAATATTAACATTAAATATTATTAAAAATGTTAAATTAATTTGCACGGATAAATTTTATAATTTAAATGTTTAGGCATTAGTAGCCTTCGTTACCATTATGGATGGGACAAATTTATCCAGTTTGGAAATCGAAGATTTTCTTCAAAGGACGCTTGCGCCATATATGTTACCACAAATTTTTATTGTTGATCACATACCTCTTCTAACCAATGGAAAAACGGATCGACAGACATTATTACAGAAATATGAATCATCTTACTCTAATAATGGTATGTTGAACTAATTACTTTATATCGTTTTGTTAAGTAAAATATCATATACATCGTGATATTTCTTTAAGCTATTAAGTAAAATGAAATATTAATTATTTCATTATAGTTACATTTTAATCACAAATAACTGTTTATCTTTTAAAAGTACGTATTTTTAAGTTACAATGTGAAACGTATCATGGTTCTATCAAGCAAACCAGTTTATGAATATTTATTGTCTTTCTTTCAATTTTAACATGAATCGTTACATATATTTGAGATTAGAATAACCTTTCTAATCTTTTCTATAAAATAAGTTAATTAAGTAACAAAATGTAAAAAAAAATAAAAAATAATTTATTTTGTTTCATTTTTTCATGTTTTATTTCTTACTGAGTAACTAATTTTGCATATTAGATTTGCAACAATTATGTTTGGTTAAACAGAAGAATAAGAAGATATTTTAATAACAATTTTTAATCTATAAATCTCTCTACTTTTTCATAAATAATTCAAATATACAAAATAAATTAGTTATTACATAATTTCTTTGAATTACAAATAAAGAAAGAATAATTCATTTTTTAACTCAAAAGATTTATGTTTTACTGGTTGAGCTCAAATATTTTATTTTAGAAGACGACTTTTCTACGAATTGCGATTATAGCGGCGTTCCAAATCAAGATCTTGCAAAAGCCTACATCCTCTTTCCGACTATCGCATCTGTAATCGGACGTAGTGGTCGAGTGTTGGTAACGTTACACTCGAATTTTTACGAGCTTGGTGGAAATTCCTTGAATTCCATTTATACCGTGACCAAGTTAAGAGATCAAGGTTATCAAATCAGTATTACGGATTTTATTACCGCGAAAAATTTAGCTGATGTATTAAACCGAATGAAGCTCATGTCATCTGATGAAGAACCTCTGAAAGAAATCATTGATCAAAAGCCATATGTCTTTGAATCATTAAGTGATTGCCATAAGGAGGACGCGATCGAGTAAGTTGTGCAAAATTCAATTTTAAGTTCGTAACAATCATATGTGCTTGAATCAATTAGAGGACATTTATTTAAATTTGCAGAATAATCACAGAGAGCTTTTATTCAAAAGCCGATTTGGAACAGTGGTTAATACCAGACATAACAAAGGGTGACTATCGGGAATTAATGGAAATTATGTGGGAGTTTTATGTAGAAAAAGACCTTAGTTTTGTGATAAAGTCGGCGCAGAGTAGCAAAATAATCGGAGTTGCTCTCAACTTTGATCTTTGGGATGAACCTGCAGTGGTACTAAAATCTAAATTAATGATCATTTTTGATTTTCTCGAGTATGTGGAAGGACCGATCAGAGATTGCAAATTACCAAAGAATAAAGGTCAGATAATTCACATTTCCATGATGGGGACAAACATTGATTTGAGTCCCGCGGAGAACGTGCTTGTAATGAAACACATGGAAGAATATTGTTTGCAACTCGCCAAACAAAAAGAGTACATGGGAATTTTTACCACAAATACTAGTCCGCTCACACAGGTAAACGATGAACATAATTCTTTGATAACTTAGCTGATAATATCAATAATAACAAAGAAAGTATTTGTTATAATACATAATTTTGCGAAATTCATGACTTTTATTTTTTTATGTAAACTTTAGCAACTTGGTACGGACGTACTCGGTTATGAAACAATGCAGATATATCAAGTGAATAAATACGAAACTCCCGAAGGATATAAACCTTTCGGTAAAGCTCCTGACAGTCAAGTAGTAATTTGTGCATTGAAGATGATCAACTAAAATCATTTTAATAAATATTAAATAGTGTAAGAAGATAGTATTACTTATTAAAAGTAAATGGTTGTTCCATCTTTCGAACAAACTTCAGCTCACTGTCTTACTCTCTTGTGCACTCTTTTACTTTCTTATGCTCTTATTCTTTTACTATTTTGTTTATTCAGTAGGTAAATTATCTCGTAGTTTATCTGAAGAGGGAACAACGGATCCTAAATAGTGTAAACATGAACTGCTATCTTTATCGATGCATCTAACCATTAGTAATCCATTAATTTCAAAACATTGTCATATCGCATTGTTGTTTGCTATAAATATCAATGATAAACGTATCAAAATAATTTCACGAAACAGCAACTGACCGATTATTTATATAGACTATTTGTCAAATATAACTATTGTTTTTTCATTATTGTTCCTCATTGCTTTCCATAAATCAGAAAATTTTTAAGATTATTTACTTTAGTGTAAGAAATCTATTTTATTAATATTTGTATATAAAAATGCGATATAATTTTCGAAAATTTTAATTATAAAAAATTTTCTAAATAATTTTCTTAATAATTGCATGTTATATTGTAATATTTCACCAATACAGACGCATAAATTTCAATAAAAATATTAATTAAAAATATTAATAAAATTAATTAATTAAAAATTTTAATAAAATGTAATAAAAGTTCATTGCAAATATTACAATAAATATTTTTACTAAGCTATAAATTTATTTTGTTTATTATAATCTGTTTTTAAAATGTTAGTAGTACGCTATTATTATTATTTTATCGCGATTATCTTTTTAAATAAAAAGTATTACCCGAAAAGTATTTTAAGTATAAAGTATTATAAAAAAGGAGCGATTTTATGATAAATTGTAAGTTATTTCTTAATATAATATCATTAAATTATTTAGGTTGCAGACTTATTCTTTGTCATAGTAATGTAAAATAGGAATATAATAATTATTTATTTTACTTCACATAAATAAAGTACAATAAATTTGTAATAAAAATAACACTTTAACGATTGTTAAATAAAAATATAAGTAATATAACATTAAATTAATGCATATTTTTTTAATAAACGTAATATTTTACAAATCAAATACAAATAAATTGTCTTTAAGAGCTGTTAAGGCGTACATAATATATGCATAAAATGATAGATACGTATAATATGATAATAGATATACTCACACGCAAAAAAACCGGAATACTAAATTTTTTGCACAAATTTTTAATATCTTCAAATAGCAATAACTCAGTAAAAAATCATCGTAAAGAAATGTTTAAAAAAGCCTTTTAAAGCTTGAAATCTCTATTTTCCAAATCTACTTTAAAAACAGTTATTTTCAAAAGAAATTGAGCACAAATTTTGCAAAAAATTTTGAGAATTTATGCATCTTCATTTATGTTTGTGTAATGTAAACTTCACATAATATCAATACGACCGTTTTTTCAAATACCTGGAAAGTAGAGAGATTTCAAGCTTTAAAAAATTTTTTTAAACATTTCACTACAATGATTTTTCACTAAATTATTGCTATTTGAAAATATTAAAAATTTGTGCAAAAAATTAGTGTTACGGTTTTTTGCGTATAAGTGTATTCCGTACTTACGAGAATTCAAATCCAGAATCGAAATGTTTGTAGAGTTTATTGAGAAATGTTTATTAACAACTGTTTTAATTACGAATTATATCTTAATGCGACGAACAAATGTAAAATGAAATGGCGTTTTGGGGCAATATGTCACTACTTTTGTAAGAGTAAAATACCAGTAATCATTTTCTCTAATACATAAGTTAGCACTATAAACAAATGTTTGTTGCATAATTCCGTTGTAACAGGATATCTATATTAACAAATAATTAATAAATAAACTTAAATGTTTATTTATTTCCTTAGTATTGTATTATATTAATTTATTGCTCAATTCAAAATTCTAAATAGAGAATATAGTTTTTCAATTCATTTTAATGGATTGAATTTTTATGATTACTGGGAACTTAGACTACTTGTAATACTATGTAAATATAAATAAAATAAAACAAATATTTATTTAAACGTTTCATACTTATATATTACTTTTACTTCTAAAAATGATCCTAAATGTAATTGGATAATATAATACCTAATTATTTCAGTAGATGAATTCATGGGATTGTTTGTCGAAAAATATATTTATGCTATTAAAAAACGTATCTCAAAGTTTATTTTACATGTTGTATAACTTAATCTATCAAAGTTATTACTTATATTCTTGTATTGTTTACAATATCTATATTATGTTACGAATGTTTATTTTCATCATAAAAATCATTAATAATGTGATTTTATGAATATTTCAAGAATATTTAGCGTTTGCTAGATATAATCGCGCTGCCCAGCAAACGAGAATAGATTGAAATGAATTGAAATGGATTCAGATTTTCAGAAATATTGATTCACGAATGTTAAAATGAATGCTTTACAACCCTAAATGCATTTTTATTTATTTATAGGAATTGCATGGAGCATATCTCTATGCCTTTCAATCTAAAAATAATATTACTTTTTCTGTGCACATAAATAATTGTGAATACTGTTTAATTCAAAATTTTGAATAGGAAATGCAGTTTTTCAATCCAATTGCATTCAATTGAATCTAATTGAATCCAATTGAATCCAATTAAATGTAAAAAAAGTATTCGCTATTTAAAATACGCATTCAGATAGAAAAAAATTCCAATCCATTCTCGTTTGCTGGGTGGGTAACAAACTAAACGATTATCTACACCTATTTGTCAAACGTAATGATTAATGTCTTTTCATTATTGTTCCTTCTTTTATTTTATAGATTAGCAAATTTTTAAAATTACTTTATAATATGAAAATCTATTTTTAAAGATAAAAGATTTTAAAGATAAAAGATTTAATTATAATAATTATGTTTATATTATTTATCGATTTATATTTGTCATTTGGAATATTCATGTATGAACAATTTTTTATCTGGTAATATATCGCAGTTATACATATATTGTTATAATATATTAAAGTTATAATATATTAGATGTTAAAATTTAATAGATATCCTCGATAAAATTATTTATTAATATTTATTTTTTACAAATCAAGATTGTCAAATACATAAGTGGAAGAGAGAGAGAGAGAGAGAGAGAGAGAGAGAGAGAGAGAGAATGAGTGAGTGAGTGAGAAAAAAATAAGAGCGAGTGAGAGAGAGGGAAGCAATTTAAACATAACCTCAATTTCTATCGTGGTTTGACAGCATTCGACATATTATACACTAATAATTTGCTCTAATGGATTAATAGCATTTAGTAGTATTTAGTAATAGAATTGTAGAATACCAAGAGTAAATTTTTACATATAACAAAAGTGTGTGAAGAATAACAAATACCTTAATGTATCATTATTATTGATAATTATTTATTCTTTAGTTTTTTTATTAATTATTTATTTTTGAAAGGCTCGAAAGCTCCAAATGGCACCATTAACGGATTTACTTTCTTGCAGCGTAATAGGTATAGCAATTTTATAAAAAGTTAAAACATTATATATTAGATATTATATATTAGATATTGTACATAATCAAGAATAAAAAATTGCAGAGAAAGATTGTAATGGAGATGTCTTGTGGACATGGTCATATCCAGCTGTTACAGAATCTCAGAAGACTGTAGTCACAAGAAAATGCAATTTGAAATTGGAGCATACATCTCCTCATGTATTTGTATGTGCGAGACATGGACACGATTGGTTCTATATACATTGCAGCGAGGTATTCGACTCTGACAAACTACCGAAGGTAAATATCTTAAACTTTTCTTATTAAAGATCAGATATTGTCTTATAGATTCTGTATAAATAATCTAAATATTAACTCTCATAATTGTCTCAGGTAAAACAATTTGCATTGGTTCTTTTTGCAAAGGACTTTAATCCACAAAAGTATGAAGTGCTCTCAAGGGTTCTTAGCAAGATGTATTGCAAAACTGGAAAACCTACAGAGATTTTACAGTTATACTTATCTGTATTCACAAAGGGATCATGTTCAACGCAAGAGAATGGAACATTTGTCTCTGATGATTTTAATACTCATCGTTTTGCAGCTAGCACCAATGTCAAAGAGCTGATTAAAACATTTGAATTAGAAACAATTTTGATATATACCGCTCTCTTATTAAAAAAGAAGATTGTTGTATATCATCACAGCCTGGAGCAACTTCTTAAGTGGATAAGAACATTTCCTGCGTTAATGAAACACAGGAAAGTTACTGACAACCTTTTTCCTTGGATTGATTTGGTGAACGATGAGTTAACTGAATTGAAGGCATGTATTCCATTAAAAAATACTTTTAATATATTTTTAATAGCAAGAAAATGATGATAAAATGGTGATAAATAAGATGTAATTTTTTTACTCAGAATAGACTGCAGGAGCAAAACATTATTATTATTGATATTATTACTATGTTATTGATATTATTATTATTATTATTATTATTATTATTATTATTATTATTATTATTATATGTCATTCTTAATTTCATTGCTATATATAATAATTATTATTGTTATAGAAATATTCATACTATGTGGCAGGCTGCAGTAATAGTTCAATATCGTCAAGGATAGATCTGTATGATCTGCTTGTAAATATTCCTGCTAGAGAAATTACTGTAGCACCGCATGCCAAAGGTAAGAAGAAAAAGAAAATAGTCTATTTCATTTATTTTCATATCCATATTTCTTGCAATCTTATGATGCATCATAAGATTACAATGGAAATGTCTCATGGATACGAAAAAAATATATGTTTTTTAATCTATATCTTTATTCATTTTTTTTTTCCAGAAAGTCTTACAATGACAAAAACCCACAAGGAAATAGCCTTGTTCATGGTTCAACTATGTGAAAATCAAAACTACACAGAAGCACAAGTTATATCCGAGATAAGTGACAAAACGCAAGATCTTCTAAATCAATTAACTTCATTAGCGACAGTGCAAACTCCAGATGGCAAAAGAATGATATCCGTCGAGATATTTAAAGAGAAAAACTTGGCGCCGGCTGTAGAAAGTTTTCTTATTAATTTGGCCATTGCCGAAAATCTTTTTGTGTTATAATTTTATAAGTCAAAGTCTTTAAACATGTTGAACGCGAGAATAAGAGATAAAATGTATCTATTTCTTATCTCATGTTAAGCATTCATTATTTGTTATGTTCTACCAACATTTTATGTTCATTGCTTTTGTTCCTTGAACTTTCGATATTGTTAAATATATTTATAAGAAATATTTATATAAGTAAAATTATACAATAAAATATACAACACTCTTATTTGTACAAAAAGCCTGTTTTCTGTATAATTTATAATCACATAAAAAATATCACCTTCTCCAATATGTATTAATGACTATAAATATTCTATCTTCTCAAAAATACTTATCATTTTATAATTATATTTTGGAATAATATTATTTCTATTAATAGATTCATTTTAATCTCAGTTTAATTTACTCTTTATCTGTGTTTATTATATTAGATTAGATATTATTATTAGATTAGATATTATATACTAGAAAATAAAAAATAAGCTAAATTGAGATAATCATTGATAAAAAATAGATATTAGTTGTTTGATCGTAACGTGTTAAATTTAATATTCTAAATGCATCTGATTTAATTTTTTTCCTGAAGCTGTCAAATTAAATAATATTTCTACCAATATAGATTAACTTTTGTCTTAACTTAATTTATTTATCCTTTTCTAAGAATTATTCAAACGCGATGACGCCGGTTCGTCATTATACATATATGCGTACCAATCGATTCACTATTCGTGATCCATTGAAACGATATTGCGATGCAACCAAAAAAGAGTCAACAATTAACCATAATGCAAATTGTACATACCTGATGATGTCGCCTCTGTTGTTCTCCATCGAGGATGATTCCATCGAATCTAATCACACACGGAATACCAATTAATATAAAGTAGTATCGTGTCGTAGCAGGGAACGTGATCGTCAGCAGGGAAAGGATGATCAGGTTTGTTCTTTTTAAAATTAAAGTTCTTACACGGTTCACTTTTCTCTTTTGCTCTCTAACGTAGAGAGAAAAGGACGAAAGATAAAGTACAAGAAGTTCAGCTAAAAAGAACAGATCTCGTCTTTCAAGATCTTTCACCGGCGATGATGTCATACGATATTATACGATCGAACACAATGTGTGAACGTATTATGACAAACATTCTACGCTCCGCACGGTATTTGTTCTCAGATGATCACGATCGCGAAAATGAGATACGTTTTCTGAGAAATATATACATAAATATACTCGAATGATTCGGAGCGACACGATCTGCGAGACTGCAACCGTCAATGGCGGTAATTCGAATGGAAGCGTAACTATCGAGATCTCGAAGACGCGATGCGCAGCCAATCAGCCGCCGACTTTTTGCAATCGCAAGGGGTCGTTCCGGTCGTTCGATTACTACGTGAGTCAATAGTCCATAACTAAACGTCTCGTCGCAGTAATCGCGAAAATCGTAGACACTGTTGAACCGTTGGCATGCCGAGGATAAAGCGTGAATTTAAATACAGACGGACGTGATTCGCGCGATTATTCCGCGGTAGAAGCAGTCGCTATTCGCGCGCGACTTTTTCCCGGACGTCAGATCGCTTATTGACTTGCGCATTACGAGAAGCCATCTTTTCTCGGTGGCCGCCTCTTCTATCCGGTACACGCGGTCGAGTAATACGTTGGACACGCGTAATCGCGCGCAAACGGAATTTCGAGACGTCTTTACGACGTCGCGGAGATCTCGCCGGTGTTTATGGTGTTGCTGTAATCGCAGTCGCCAGAAGGAAACATGGCGCGTTACGGACAGAGGCCCGAGAACGCCCTGAAACGGGCGAACGGTAAGTCGTGGGGTTCCGCCTGACGTCCTACACGAGTGTGACATGGCCGATGGCATCAAGTTCTATTGGCCCGCGTGGGGAAAGATAGAAAGCTCGTACCCTCTCGAGGTATTTACACGGAAAACACGAGATTGCATCCTCCGTTGCTCCCGCTCGAGAGATGATTTCGTAGCTCTTCGATTGACCCTACCGCGTTGCACAGTGTCTTGGAAAATCGGCGTGTCTTCAAGGCTGTCCGTCTCCCGGTGGAGCTGTCTGACCTCTCTCTCACGACCATATGCGTTCACATCGGACGGATCTCGTAATCATCGGGATTACGAAATGTCACGATTATGCTATTTATTCCAAAACGCATGCGACACTCTTCCGATTACACATATAATGATTTTTGCGTTTATTTAGCACATGAGATGCGTGTAAAAATTCTGAAGTCTGGAAAAAGATCTGGCCGAGCTTACTACTGTATTTTATCTTGTAAATTTTATATCCTTTAGTATTAGACATGTTGCGGATTAATTTTGTTTTCTGTTTTCTAATTTAGAAAGTAAATAAAAAAATTAATTTAGTTTCTAAACTATATCAGTTGAACTATAAGTATAAACTTTTTGAACTTAAAATGAAATAGTTGTATGTTCGATATTTAACAAAAGCAAAAAAGAAAGTGCAGGGTTTAGTCGAGGAATAAAAAGCAGGCCTAAATTTTGTTCATATTACTCTAATGAGTGTGTAGGAGTAAGAACTATGTTACCAGCATGGTGGAGCATGTGATGCGGACAAACTTCCAATGTCTCGTATTTTTTCCTGTCATTAAACCTTGTTTATTACATGTTATAAACAAAACAAACAGTTATAAATTAATTTTTATGGTTTCTCTGTTTTTATGGTTTTTTTGCAATACCTGGATATATATATATTTCACTTTAAGTCCAGAATATGTAATACAATATACATACAGTTTTGATAGATTAAAATTAATTTTAAGCTGATATTATTTTCTAAAACTTTTAAAGTGACAATAAAATCTCATTTTGAAGACTGAAATCTTACTTTTACAGATGGAAAATTATATCATTTTTTCAAGATTGGCTCAATTTTTTCATTTTTTTTTTTTTTTATTTTTTAGAGTGAGATTCTATTCAAAAGAATTTAGAAAGTACTTTCCGTATAACAAATTTTTCAAGCGCGTTAATAAGTTGCAGAATAAAGAGATTCTCGATTTTGCCTTGATTCTCAATCACAATAAAATATTTTTATATTTGATTAGTCAATTCTTACAACTGCGCTTACGCAATTATAGAATGAGCTTAGTCGCTATTCAAAATTCTTAATAATTTTTGATATCGTTATCTAATTTTTTTTTCATATAAAACCTATGCAATTATGATACCAGCATTATCTCGTTAAGAATTACCAAGTAGAGATTTGTTGTCAACATTCTATATCTTTCAACATACATTAACAATAATTTTTATAATTATATAAAAATTTATATATTATTTAAAAAATTAATTTAGTTTCTAAATTAGTTTCTGAATAATTTTCTGATAATTTTCTTCTTCTTTTTGAACAGAGTTCATAGAAGTGGGTAAACCAGCTCGAGCATTAGATACATTACAAGAAGTCTTCCGTAATAAAAAATGGACGTACAACTGGTCAGAGTCCGTCTTGGAACCTATAATGTTCAAGTATCTGGACCTCTGTGTGGAATTAAAGAAGTCACACATAGCGAAAGAAGGCTTGTTTCAATACAGAAATATGTTTCAATCTGTCAATGTTGGGAGTTTGGAGAATGTTATACGTGGTTATTTGAAAATGGCTGAAGAGAAGACTAATGCAGCACGCAAACAGAGTCAACAAGCAGTAATTGATATTGATGATCTTGATAATCTTGCCACACCTGAGAGCATCTTACTATCAGCTGTAAGCGGTGAAGATGCGCAAGACAGGAGCGATCGTACTATTTTAACACCCTGGGTGAAATTCTTGTGGGAATCATACTGCCAATGCTTGGAGTTGCTCAGAACTAATGCGCATGTAGAAACTCTTTATCATGATATCGCACGTATGGCCTTCCAGTTTTGCCTCGAGTATAATCGTAAGACTGAATTTCGTAAATTATGCGAGAAATTGCGGAAGCATCTTGAAGAGATATGTAAATTGCCTCCGCTCGTGTCGAATGTTTCTATGAATAAGGCGGAAACGCAACAGCTAAATCTAGAAACTAGATTAAATCAATTAGATTCTGCGATACAAATGGAATTGTGGCAGGAAGCCTTTAAATCTTCGGAGGACGTTCATGGTATGATGAATTTGTCGAAGAAGCTCCCTGTACCAAAAACAATGGCCAATTATTATCAGAAATTGGCTATGGTTTTCTGGAAGGCTGGCAATTATCTGTTTCACGCAGCTGCATTGTTCAAACTTTTACAACTCTCTCGAGAAATGAAAAAGAATATGTCCTCAGAGGAACAGCAGCGAATGGCCAATCGGGTATTATTGGCAACATTGTCGATACCGTTGCCATCCGCGCATCCTGAATTTGATCGATTCATAGAGACTGACAAGAGTCCGCTAGAAAAAGCTCAAAAGCTCGCGACTCTTTTAGGTCTCTCGCAACCACCAACTCGCGTCTCTCTGTTGAAGGACATTGTTCGTTTGAATGTTGTCGTTCTTGCGTCACCACAGTTGCAAGAATTATATTCGTGGTTAGAAGTGGAATTTCATCCGTTAGAACTCTGTAGCAGAGTCGATTCCGTCATTCAAACGTTACAGGTAGACGAAAACAGTCCGTTAATCCAATATATCCCAGCCTTGCAGGATGTTACACTTGTGCGTCTTGTTCATCAGATTTCTCAAGTTTATCAAACTATACAATTTTCCAGACTCCTGGAACTTGCCAAATTCACCATCGATTTTCACCTTGAACGTCTTTTGGTAGATTGCGTGCGCTATAATGACATGCAGATCAGAATAGATCACGGCAAATCATGTGTTCACTTTGGAGTGGATCTCTCGGAGGCGCAACGAGAAGATCATCCGGACGGTCCGGTATTGCAAGCAATGCCCTCCGAACAAATACGCTGCCAACTGGTAAACATGGCGACCGTGTTGCATCGTGCCATTAATGTAATAAATCCTAATAAAAAGAAATTCGAGCGCGAAAAAGTACGCAATGTGTTGGTTGCTCATTATCATGAAACTAAAATCAAGGATCATCAGAAAATATTAGGCAGGCACAAAATTATCGAGGAACGAAAGGAATACATTGAGCACATCAATACGGTCCGCGAAGAAGAAGAGATGCGCCGACAGGAGGAACTTCAGCGACAACAAATGTTGGCTGAACAGAAGCGACTGGAACAGGAACGGGAGGAACGTGAAAGAAAGCGTCAACAAAGCGAGATTCAGCAGATCAAGGATCGCCATCTCAAAGAAAAGATGCAGCAGATTTCACAGACAAGTCACGGGCAAAAGGTGCTGAAGAAACTAGATGAGGATGAAATTAAAAAACTGGACGCGGAACAAATTGCGGCGCGGGAAGCTGAAGAGTTACAGAAAGAGCGCAGAGAGATGCAACAGAAGCTCAAGTCCCAGGAGAAGAAAGTCGATTATTTGGAGCGTGCTAAACGACTCGAGGAGATTCCATTGCTGGAGAAGGCCGTGCAGGACAGGATGCAACAGGCGAAACAACTCTGGCGGCAGCAGGAGGATGAGCGAATTGCCGCAGCTATCGAAGAGAGACAGGAGGCTGTCGCGACTCAAGAGCGCTTAGCGCGTATGAAAGAGGATCACGGCATTTTCTTAGCTAAGATCTTAGCTGAGCGTAGAAACATATACACAGAAAAACTGAAGGAATTTGAGAAATTATTGAATGAGGAGCGCGTTAAGCGATTATTGAAGCGCAAAATGGAACGTAAAGCCGAGCGTAAAGCAAAATGGGAGAAGGAACGCGCAGAAGCTGCAGAACGAAGACGATTGGAAGAATTGCGTATCAAACAAGAAGAGGAAAAGAAACGTCTTGAAGAGGAAAGAGCTAAGAGAGAGGAGGAGGAGAGAATTAGACGGGCCGAAGAGGAAGCCAGAGAAGCCGAACGTATGGCTAAGCTTAAAAAACAAGCTGAGATTATTAGAGCTAAGGAAGCTGAAATTGAACGTAAATTGGAGGAAGAACGATTGAGAGATAAAGAAATGGCTTCAACATGGCGGCGTGGTTTGGATAATGATCGTGATCGCGATCGTGATCGTGATCGCGATCGTGAACGTGACCGTGATCGTGACCGTGACCGTGATCGTGACCGTGATCGCGAACGTGATCGCGATGGTCCAAAACCTTGTGAGTATAATAGATTTTCATGTTTTTTCACTAGATATTTTCGCATATACAAATATCGATAAAATTTAATTTGTATTATTTTATATTATTATTAGCGATGGAGTCATGGCGACGTAATCCTGACAAGGATTCTGATGGACTTAAAAACGACACAGATCGCTGGAGGAAACGCGATGACAAGATTGAGGATTCTTCATGGAAGAGAAGGGAATCAGAAAGGGAACCACGTCGCGATATGGACAAGTGGAGAAGAAACGATGACTCGGACCGATGGAAGAAGGATACTATGGAGAAATGGAGAAAAGATGATAACTACGATAGAGAAGATTTAAGAGATCGAGATAGGCTAGATAACCGTGGGTTCGACAAGAGAGATGATCGCGACCGTGATCGTGACCGTGACCGTGACCGTGACCGTGGAATAGATGGACGTGGAGTAAGTATTCTGCATCTTAATCTAATACATGTTACATATACTGTAAAATATTATCTATGTAGAATTTCTTCGCTTGTTGCTCTTTTCATTCACTTATATTTTATTTATTAATTATATAAATTATATTTACCTTTATTCTTTGGGTACGTATATTTTTTTAATAATATTTCTTTAATTGCAATTGCAGATACGCGAGATTTCACGTGACACGATACGCGATGATCGAGATAGAGATCGAGATCGTGATCGTGGTAGAATGTCCGACCGCCGTGGTGGTTACCGCGATCGCCGTGATGAACCAGCACGGCCAAATACTAATCAGGACTGGCGGAAACGCGACCCACCTCAAGATTCCCCAAGAGACCCACCCAAGCGCGAGTTAGTATATATAAAGAAAATTTAATAATAACATTTAATATAACAATTTAATAAAGCATAACAATCGTTATACAAATTTTATACAAATTTTGAGCGAATTTCATAAATATTCATTAAGTTTTAAACAGATTAAGCTCGATAAAATTTTAATTTAAACTTCAATTTCATTGTGTATTTCAGACGAGAGGATCGTAAAGATGACAGACTTCCGCCTAGATCTGACGAGAGAAGGCGACCATTAGAGGATGATGGTTGGTCGAAAGTTAGTCGGCGCTGACATCAAAGCCTCAGTTAATCACATGTAAAACACACACACACACACACACACACACACACACACACACACACATGTAGCTTTATATAAGTTTATTATTCTCTAAAGATATATTATGTACATGAATAGACTTTTTATCTAATACGGAAGTCTGTCCATTTTTATTATTTAGTGTGTGGCTTTATTCTTCCAGACAAGAAAGTGGGAGGGAAATAACTTTAGTGGTAGATGTATAGCGAAAATTTTAGAAACAAGATATTTTGATTAGATGTAATAGATTATATTGATTATTGTGCAAAACACAGAAATAACAGATCTACATTTGAAATATCTGATCCAATATAAATTCAAATTATTTAAGTCGTTTAGATGTTTCAAATTTACACAGATTCGCTTTTTTTTGTTTTGAATAGTTGATGATCATTCTGTTATCATAATCAAAATATCTCGTTTCAAAAAATTAGAGAAGATATAAAAATATCAATAAAATTCTCTTCTATCCTACCCATTCATTAGATTTTTTTTATATTATCCCGCATCTTATCACGCATCTTTCCTTAAGAGGAAAATGTACAACTCCTAAGGTACATTTTCTTCCCATCACACACCTACGAGCAATTATCCTTGTATATAATATATATGAAGCCATTTACGTGAAATAGATTATAAAAACGAGGATCTCGAAATAATAGAAGAACTAAAGTACGTACGAAGGTTGTACAATATTCTATGACCTGTTCACTGTTTTATTATTATATTACGTCGCGACATCATTGTAATAAATATACTCTCGAGGTGCAAACTTTTTATTGTATTTACATTTCATGATACGTTCCATGTACGATTTGCCACGGCAATGAAATTGATAAAATCGTACATTTTTTATAGAAGTAACAATCTCGAGAAATAATTGTTAAAAATATTAAATGTCTCGAAGAAAAAGCACGCCACGCTTAACTTATAAAATATTCTCTTTAACTAAATTATAGATAGTAGTGTGTGTGTGTGTGTATATATAT
>NW_017259459.1:414552-416973 GCF_001594045.1 Atta colombica
AATGTTAAATAAAAAATATAAGAAAAGAATTTTAACTTACAAAATATATCAGAATATAACTCGATAATAAAAATGATATAATTGCATACCATTTGAATTCGTATCGCATAATTTACATACACATCTGTATACGAATGTTTATATATTCCACCAATAATAGAACCTTAACAACCGAAGTCCGAAACAATAATTGTCTAGATTGCGGCCTTATTGATAAACAACTAATGTATAGATTAAACTATAAATAAAGCGTTTTTCCATGCAATCTCGTCTTTTTATGCCATATAAAGCGAATAGCGCGTAGCTTTCGATCGTTGTTAGACATAAAATGCTCGTTTTATGATCATTGTTGCTTTGAAATCATGAGTATTACGAACTGGCATAATATCAATGCATAAAATATATCGAAATGTACCACACCTAGACGATACGTATCGTCACATTCCAACTCTTATTTCGACATATATGGCAAGTACTGTTCTTTATTAGCACATCTCGTGCTTTAAACGTACTTGCTGTGTTTATATTTGCGTTTTGATATAAAATTGCACAATATCTGTTGCAAAACTGAATTGTATCTAGGAAAATGATTACAAACGCCTAGCAAATAACTAGGAACTGTGCGAGGCACAAATCTATGAACGAAAATTCTATTGCTTAATCTCAGCTACTTTTCGTTCAATCTCGATGTAGATACTATCAATTCGATATTACACATAATAGCGTAATTCAATCATAGTCTTGCAATTTTTAAACTATTATAGCGTTTAGTATAACATAATCGCTGCGGCAGTTTTCTCTTCAAGTGCAGGTATTGGTTCCAGACGATCATCCTTTTCTCTACCTGAGCCCCAGCCAACTAATGCTATGCTAATGAGATGTACAATACCGGCGCTAACTACGAGCCTAAATGGAAAAATATTCAAAGAATAAGAATAAAATAATTATTTCAAATTTCAAACTATTGAATTTAATTTAGTAACTAATTGTAAGTAAAAAATAATGAAAATGAGAAACACACTGAGTTGTCACATATAAAAGGTGAACTTTAATTTAGAAAAAAAATTTGTTTTCAATTCTAAAAAATTATAATATTTATGACAATTGTATAATAAAAGATTAAATCAGTTAACTAATTTGATAGTACATTTATTTATCTGTAGAAGTTGCTTTTCTTTAATATTAAAATAATTAACAGTCTAAGAAATTTAACTCTTTCTTGTGATCATTACAATATTAATTAAATACTTGTAACTGAATTGCAAAAGTCGAAAAAAATATAATAAAAATATTTAAATCATATTAATTCATTTCAATAGGAAAAATAAGAACAAAAAAAATTCTGATTCTCAATAGAATTTAATTTAAAGGGTAGCAATTTTATCGTGTAAATGTAAAAATTATATATATCTTTTATATATATCTATTATATATATTTCTCTTACCAAAATGAATAACCGAGTTCAGCGGAACCTTCGCTGATCCACATATTATCGATGTCCTCCTTCGGAAGCACATTAACGTATAGTCTCGTATAGTATTGCGCTAACCAAGTACAAGTGCTTGCTAAGCACATTAACACTAAAAATAAGTCACGAATAAGAATCCATGCATATGATATTATTTATAAGTTCAATATATTTTTTAGAGTTAAATTTTACTTAAATTTTCGCATTTTTTATACGAGCTTTGTGATTCTCTATTTTTAAAACTTTATTAAAATCAATGTTATAAATTAAAAAAATTATTTAATATAGACAGATGTAGTAAGATATTAATCTGTGAAATATATTTAAAAAAATAACAGCTTTGATCATTTTCTTTAGGAAACATTTTTTATAATTTAATAAAATAGTGTTAAAATAGTGTTACTTACGCATTAACATATTTATAAAGTATACACCAGGAATGGATAGAATCTTCGATCTTGGGGAAGTAGCTGTATTTAAAACTGCCAAAAGTGCAGCAAGCGCAGCCGCTACCAAGGCAGCCGAAGTCGTTGTTAAAGTAGCAATCCAAAGAGCCCAAGACATCACCGATGGATCTTGTCGGATCATTTGAGGAACTGAAACATTATTAAGATTTTTATTGTTTAATAATTTTATTCCAAACAAATGAAATGCAATTCCAATCCTAAAGGTCTGTTTTCTGTGGCTGAATTAATATACATTTTTGGAACTTAAAGTGAGAATACATAGATATGTTCGATATTTGGCGAAAGCGAGAAAGAGAGTTCCAATGCAGTCTATTACAGGAATAAAAACAGATTAAACTATAAAATTTGCTTTTAAACTAATCTATAAAATGTATTATAATGAGCTGATAAATGATATAACTATACATAAATAACTAATTATTTTTTTAATGCTGTAATAAACTAAATTTATAGTATTTTTTTTTTATTTTTGAGTGGTACAATTA
>NW_017259459.1:417073-417935 GCF_001594045.1 Atta colombica
CCAGTGAAATAAATTTAAATTGCTACTGCAAATGTAACAGAAACGAGGATTTCGATTATGCAAGCGTTGCGTAATGTCCGAAAATTGAAACGGAGCCAGCTCTCGAGCGATTAACTTTACATATGAAAATATATCTTCAGTAACGTCGTACTTGAAAATATCTACAATGCTTCGCTACTTCTGACGTCTTTCGTTGATGCGGATGTATTGCACGCCGTGGAAACTAAAAGCCGTTGCTATCGTATTTTATATTCGTGATGTACGCTCGAGAGTGAAAGAAGGAATATAAGTAGGAATATTTCGCGCATTACGCTTCCAGGATACGACGAAGTTTCCGTGAGACATTTCAACTTACGACAGCGTGAATAACGGATCATTGCGTTCGTTGGAGAGGCAGCCAAGTTCCACGAGTAGCGTCGACTCGAAAATGTACTACTAATGTACTCAGGTACTCAAAAACTTATCTACCGATAGTCGCGTTATTCCTATCATTTCAATTCAAATACTGCAGCATTTCTCATTTCTATATGTCCCAACGTCATTTCTCTGATCAAAATTAAAGTTGCACAATATATTATAAGATAACATTAGAGTTCATCAATTTCAATTTCTAAAATTCCGTTATTCTTATTATCGAATTTATTATCAGATTTAAAATCAGAGTAGCTCTTTCATAAATGTAAGAATAATTTAATTTTTGTTTACATGATGATTGATGATGTCGTAATGCATTACATACTGAAAATACTTCTAGGAAATGCGCTTCGTAAATGTTGAGACATAACGTAAGCTGTGAACACCGTGATCAGATGGAATTATATATCGACCGCTCCTTTCCCCCCCCCCCCCCCCCCCTCCCCCC
>NW_017259459.1:417948-428034 GCF_001594045.1 Atta colombica
CTCTCTCTCTCTCTCTCTCTGTCTGTCTCTCTCTCTCTCTCTCTTCTTTGGTCCGCATAAAATTGATCGCGTACTAGAATCCGATACACTTACTGCGGTCAGCATCAGTAACGCGCGATGATACGAGTAACGCGCAGGCACATGATGAAAGTAGACTATGAGGTTTGCTCGTTGATTTTTCGACGCTAAAACTAGTTTCCGTGTCTATTGTTACCCGCATACGTCTCGTAACTTGATGGTTTTTTGTTATATACATGATAACATGCAAGCATGCACATGCCTGCGGTTTTATACTGTGAGAGAAATTCAAACGTGCGTATATATACTCGCTCCCAGAGATATGCTACGCTCGAATTATACGCGAATTACACGCTCGAATTTCTCTCTAAAATACCGCTTCTGTCTCGTTTCTTAACAAAATTAATAAAATCTGAAACGGTTTCATTATAATTATTTTATTCATTTCAATTGGATTTTTTGAATAAAGAGCTCAAGATATTAAAGTTATCTAAATAGGATTTTAATTTGAAGTTTAATATAGTAATAATAATTAAAAAGATATAAAATAATGACTTCTTTTCTGATATTTTCATTGAAAAAAAATTCTTTTCAAATTGGCCAAAACGCTGCGATTAAAAGAATACCTGGTGGAATACGTAATTATAGAATGCATGTTTACGTAGGTATCCCTTCGGACCCATTACTCGCCTGAATGAAAGAGAAATGTTTCTCACAGCGCGTGCCAGCGATTCTGTTGTTCTTCTCCGGAAGTACAGCATAATAGCTACGTAAAAGTCACTTGCTCATCGGAGTGATTATTATGCATTGTGCATAAGAAATTTATCTTTTTCGCGCGTGACATAATACACCCTTAATTCACAAAAGTGCACCTGGCGGATGTGACAATACTTAGAAATGGATCAGATTTCTTAACATTGAGACATAAAAATTTAGTGATATATAAATTCTGAAAATAATCCCGAAATTTGAGCAAAAATTTAATTAATTAATTATTATATATACATATATTGAAATTAAAGAGAAAAAGAAAAAAGAGAAAAACAAAGAGAGACAGGCTTTGTATATGCATTTGCAAGATCTTTTTATGAACATCATCTTTAAAAACATTATTCTAAGATGCTATGAAGAGCGGATGTTTCGGTTGAGTGCTTAGACCGCTATTGTGTTAGTTATAACATGATAACAGTTTTCTTCTCGTAATAACAATAACGTTTTAAAACCAAAATATAATTAGAAGAAATGATAAAAAAAATTTCATTACAAAGGCGGAATTTATTAATCGGAAAACTTGATAATATTTTGAGTAAAATACGTTTTATTTTTATTAAAAGTAAATTAATTATACTATATTAAAAATATTAAAAATAATTTATTACACTACATATAACTCCACGCGTAAACAAAATTTGCAATAATTAAGATTTGCGTTAAAATCTTCCATCAGTGCACTCGTGAATTTTGTATTTCTTTTTTTTTTTTTCGAAAGTTATTGTGAGCACTCTGAGCATCCATTACAAAGGATATTGCGATGCGTTCATCGATGATACAACCGTTTCGATTGGTACGCGAAATCAATGGAATGAATTTAACGACGATTACTAAATCAATGATTTATCGCACACGCATGTACGATCAACTACAGGCATCATCGGACGCTGAATAGAACTCTAATGCACTCAGTTATCAGTCGCAGATTTATTGTCCTGGCTCATACCAGTAGGTTCCATCATCCACGAGCCTTTCTCTCGCGGATATCTCTATGCGATCACAATTCGTCGTGCGAGTCACTCGAATAGCACAGTTTGAAAAGAATCCAACACGATCGCACAATACTCGGATCTCGTTACGATTTACGAAGGTGTCACAAGATAATCACTCCCGATGGAGTAATTCCGGCGAAAAAGAGCATTAAAGAAAATTGGTAGGAATTTATTTTACGAGATTGGGTAATTCTAGAAACCAAAAAAAGTAATTTTAAAAACAGAATTTTAAATATACTCTTCTAGTTATCCTTGTTTCTCGTGAGACAAATGAATGATTTTCTTTATATTATAGAATTTAACGATATTCGTTTTTTTTTTAATTTTTAATCTTCTTATAAAGATTAAATTATTTCATGTATTTTTGTTAAAATATTTCTTATAAAATGGATTTCCCTTAATTTCTTTTAATAGATTGAGTTTATTTATCCTCATCCAAAAGAGACTTGTTTCAACCAGTATTTGCTGCATAATTATATGATATACGCTTAAAATAGCAAGTTATGGAATACTCTGCATATTACTGCATCAAACTTCACGTAATGAAATCACGTTTGAAATCTTAGCTAACGATAATAATATCTTGCAGCCAATCAATTTTCGATTAGAATATAATGGAAACGCACAATTAATGTTCAAAGTGCATACCGTTCAAGGTTACAATATTCTGTCAAAAGAAAGATCAAATAATTAAACGCAATTTAACGCAAAAGTAATTGATGTTGTACAAAGAGAAAGACGAAAAGACCAACATACCGGATATATGATATGTTCTCCATCCATATGCGACGTTTAATTCCTTTTTACCCTGTAATAGACCGAAATGAACTCTGCCAGCACTCTCTTGTGGATTCGGCGTTCTCCATGGTCGTGCCTCGACCCAATGCTGTGTCACAAGGGCGGCGCAGACGAGTCCACCGCCCAACAATGACAGGAAGAAGGTCGCGAAGATCGTGCCTCTTCGAAACATCGACGTCATCCTCGGATCGCGAGATGATCCAGCTTTCGGATAATTTGCGAGCACTGCGAAGTAAAAGAGCAATAAAGATATATTTAAAAAAGAAATCTTCTTTTAAATAAAAAATATGATATATCATATTTGAAAAGAAGACTTTTTTAAATAAAAAATGTAATATATCATATTTTTTATATTTTCCATACGGAAATATTCTTATTATTATTACAAAAGTATTTAATAATATATATATTACATATATATTTATATATAGTATCCATACATAATTTCACGATTATAAATATAGATCATCTTCATAAAAATTTTTAAGTATTTTAAATTTTAGAACACACAATTGGATTATTCGTGTCCAGCACATTTCTTTTCTTCGAAAAATTAAAAGCATCGCGTAATTAGTTAGAACATTTATATACAATTTATTATAAATTTTTATATTATTATAAATACACAATTTTATAAATATCGTTTAGAGATATTAAAGTACATAATAATTTTTGAATATTTGTTAAAATGATGAAAATTAATCCGATACAAATGATACAAATGATTGTGGATAGTAAAGGACTGGAAAATCGTGTGTATTAAAGGTTAAGGTTTAAAGGTAAAACTTTCCTAATATCAAATTGAAATAAAGAGTAAAAGTTTCTTATCTATTGAAAACCGCTAAACGTACTTCGCAAAGAACTCTCTTCATACACATTCTCTTTAGATCTCCTGATTATATCTTTCCCGATTATATCACTTCCTTTTCTGGATTACGTTAAGAATATTTTCTCACTTTGCCAAGCATGTCAAAATTATGACCAGCCAACAGAAACCCATAAAAATATTCGTCTGAAAAAATTCAAGCGAATACACGTCTTTTCTTCCTTCGTTCACGCTAAAGTAAAAATACCTTTCATCCTCTATCCTGCATGTAGCGCGAAAAGCAAACGTCTTCGCGATCTCTGCATAGAGCAGAGTCTCGCCTCGCTGCATCTTATTAACATCATCTGCGCGTTACACCGCGTACATGAGAACTTACCGATGGAAGCCGCTACCGTCAGAATAACAGTACAAATTTTTAACGTTGGAAACACTTCGATCCTTCTCACGCAAACGAAATGAAATAGCGTTACTGCTCTGTCTGAGAAAAATTCTTTCGCGATACGCGTTGCACTAATTTGAAAAAAAACCAAAAAAAATCGGTAAAAATATAGTAATTTTATAACTAAATATAACTAAAAAATACGCATGCTGAAATAAACACAATTTTTTAAATTCATTTACATTCGTAATACGTTAACAATCGTTGACTAAGTTTTGATTTATTTAGCCAAACTCATATAAACAAAGAATTAATTTCAGAAAACAATAAAATGACTTTTGCGACATTTTTCAGCTTTCGTATCACTATGCATCGGTAGAGCTTATTTTCTTTCTCTCTAGAATAGTCTAGAACAATGTTTTCTCCATCGTTTAACTGACCGAAGGCGCATGCGACATGCTCATGTTTCCACGCAAAAAGAGAGAGAACACACGAAACGTGGGCATCGGCAATCCACTTGACGACAGTCACTATTTAAATTATGCCACACAGAAACTATGCCGCTTTCGCAACAATTATCCGGTCTGATAGAAGAATCTGCGGGTGTGAAAGCGTCTTGAAAACGAAGCACTCAAAGCTTCGATATTTTGTACAGCCATTATATAAAAATAGCATTCACAGGAAAATATAATATATTTCGGATATATATAACGCGAGATAAAATTAATTTAATAAAATATAAAACAATTTTCAGAACTGACAAGAAAAAAATGCTAGTAGAAATTGTCAATTTTGCAAAAGATATTTTCATTTCTGATAGACTATTAATTATAATAATTATACTCACATTACACATAACTCAATTTATGCGCATATTCTGTTATATCTTGAATATGTAATTATGTAACAATAGTTAAAAATAATAGACTATTGAGAGGAAAAATTACTGAAGCGATAAATCAAAATAGTGCACATGTAGTTGCAAATATTTTATTGGAAAAATTGATTTTATTAAATTAATTCATCAAACGAATGCTTCATATAATTGAATTAAATCAATAATTCAATTAAAGATCAAATTAATTAACAAGTTTACCTTCAAATCGTTTAGATATTAAAAAAAAAAAATGAGGATTACATGCCGAAAAAAGTATACAAACTATTTTTTAGAAACACAAATTTAAAGCGGTTTGAAAGTAAGCTCTTCAATTTCACTTTCTGTGAATTGAAAGAACGTGTGATTACCTTGACCCTGACTCTCCGCGAAGTGCACCTGGTTCAGACTCCGCGAGAACTCGCCCTGCTTGACCTTCTGCGAGAAGTCGGCGTTCCCGAGTTTCTTGGAGAACTTGACACGGCAATTATTGCCGCGCGGTTTCGCCGCCCTTAGTAATGACGACGCAGCGGGTTTCGGTCTCTTGGCGAAGGTGTACGGGATCGTGTAAGGCTGCGCCACGTAAAAGTAGATCGGCCGATAATCCTCGTGAGGCTGCGGCTGCTGCACATTGAAGCCGCCACCGTTGATGTTTGTGCAACAACCGGTGCTGGTGTACACGCTCGGTGCGCCGTTGCTGCACGCGTACGAGTTCGCGTAATGCACCCCGTAGTGGTTCGCCGTTTTTCGTGAATTACCTTCCACGGTTCTCAATGAAAAAGAAAGAAAGTTATACCGCTAGTCCTACCTTTGATAGCGTTCGATTTTTTTCGGAATCTTTCTCTTTTAGAATCTTCTTCAGAGATTTGATGATGCGCTTTCTACCGCGTTCTACAACGACCTCTTTACGACGCGATTATTCGAGATCACTTCCGGTAGTGTCCGTTCCGCTAGCAGATTGTCTACCGATTTTTGAATGAGAAGAAATGATCTCGTTTTCAAAGAGTCGCTTTTTTCTTATTTATTAAATCATACGTCCTCTTGTACTTTTGTTATATTTTTCAGCAGGTTAGATTCAAAAAGGTTTTAAATCGCGGAAGAAATTTGGCATTTTTTTCTTCTCCACTTCGCGAAATCAATCGTTTTCTCAAATACGGTAGAAATATTCCTTCTGTGACTTGCGGAGTACATCTACCTGAGTTAATAGAAAGAGAGTGTTCTTTAAAAATGAGGGCTTAGCGTTAATCTCAAGTTGAAAGTCGAAGCTCCCACGTTGGTGTCGCGGTGCTCCTCTTTCTCTCCTTATCACAGGAGTTATCAGAAGCCACAGGTGGTGGATTGCGAAAAGCCGTTCGGCTGTGGATACCTCCACGATCTTTTATTACATATATTTCGATGGTTGCCGGCTCGCGAAGTTAGAAAAGGAGAATTCTCCACTTTAGCTCGTCGCTTCAGAGAAGTTTCTCTCAATTCGAAGGCAACGTGTGTCGCTGAAATTACAGCACGACAATTTTCTTACTCCTTTGTTTCCAATCAAATCCTATTGTGCGTGATTTCTAGAAATTCTGAAACGTCGGCGCTTCAGAATCCACCTCGAGTACCGTTTGATGTCGGGACTTCTCAATGATATCTTGGAAACGTGTGTTTTTTTACCACGTGAGATCTCACGGTGTGTCAACTGTAAAAGAAAGCAATACATAAGGCGATTAAATTACATTAAATTTCATTGTGTAAACTATGTTAACTGTACACGGAAAGAATGATTTTGCTGCAGTATCTAAAAATTTAGTTAGGTACAGATCTGAAAATAATTTTATTAGATCATTAAATATTTATGTATTCTCAAGCTGTTGGTTGCTAAAATGTTAAATTTTAGCAGCATTGCTTATCATGCTTATATTTTTGACATAGTTGTTTCGATGCCCCAACAAAATTACTTTCAAAACTAATTAAATTTTTAGATCTAATTAAATATAGAGAATTCTTATTTCTGATCGAAGCAGATCTTAATTGCTTTAATTATTTAGTGTGAATTTATATACCTACATTTCTAATTTTATAAACCGCGTGTCAAATTGTATTTTTTTTTTTTGGACTTGAAATGCATTCATGCATAGAACTAGAATAGAAATATCACACATTAAATTGTGAAAGCAATTTAATAATTTTTTATAATAATAAGCATCTAATAAGACTTAATTAGATTTATTATCTAGTCGATCTTATTTTAAATTTAATTACTTAAATTTAAATTGTAATTAATAAAATTTTTAGACTTCAGCATTCTTTCTGTGATAAGAAAAAACAAAGATGGAACAGTGACAAATAAAATATATGAAGAGGAAATACAATACTTTTGTTAGAAATTCTACCATCAAAGTACAATGAGTTCTTAGAAAGTAATGCGACACATTTATTTTCTAATCCTTAAACATTATTTTCTTATAACTTAAATTGACTTAAAATACCGACAGTCTAAGACATCACGTTTTATTCTCAACGTTGTGAATAAGTACATACATTACACGATCTCGCATTATTTTAATAATAACATAAGGACTGTTTTTGTACTTTCTTTTAAGATGTCTTTCTGGACGTCTCTATGAAAATAGAGAAAGTTTAAAAACAAAAGCATTTAAAAGGTAAGAATTATTAAATAAGCATATTTAGAATTTAAATAAATTCTTTCTTGAATTCTCTCTCTTTTTCAACTTCAAAGTTTTACATGAAACCAAGAAGAAACAAAGTTTTAGCATTACTAAGGTAACGCCTTTGTATGAAAATTCCAAGAACAAAATTGACAAACAGCACAAATAGAAGCTGAGAGACTGTTGGGAAAATAGAGTTTCATTTCGCATTGACCTGAATTTGAATTGAAAAGTCAGACAACGCCGGCGTATATTTTTAAAGTAAAAATACACAAATCTACCGAGCTACCTTCCGTTTAAGATCGCGCGAAATGGAATGAGGAAATTTCATTGGAGATGCGGAAAGAGCGGGAGAAGATACGGAGAGCTTCGTATTTTCTCCGAGCTCGAACCAAGTCTCACATTGGGTTTTGTAAGCGTAACAGCTACTTAAAGTCTCAACGTTAAAATAAAATGAAACGAATTGCTAATGATCTGTAATAAGCAGACAATCGCTAACGGTATCATAAAATTTAAGAGGCGCGATGTGTAATAACCGTTTCTTGCTATCTGACATTTCTCAAGTGTACTTCATTACTGCTGGAAGAAATTTTGTTATTTCGTCGTTAGTACATCAAGATTTACATCTTTTTTATGGTTAAATATTATAACTAAAGTTGAAATGGTCTGTCAAAAAAAGATCATAGAAGGCAGAAACTCGAAGAAGATTTAAAGAGAGTCTCGAAGAGAGATAATTTAATATTGTTTGTATTTAAGTTTTTATGTAACAGCTGTTCAAAATAATTTCTTTCTCATTTCTTGTTATTCACGAGACTTGAAAGAGAGGATTGAAAGAAACAAATGGAATTATTGTCCCGAAATTTTCATCTCGAAATCATGCATTTGTTTTTATATCATTTTAGTTTATTTATCAATGTTACGGAAAATGAGTTTAAGCAGAGATTCATGCATAATGCTGTCCTGCAACATTCTTGACAGAACTGGAGCAGCAATTGTCGCGACGTAACGTATTGCATGCGCGCCGCTGCATATTATTAAATGCGGACTTAAATGTACACCAAGTATTTTCCTATTACTATCCAAGCTATCTCCGTTAGCTGTGACGTAGGAAATATTCGATTGAAGGAAGGGAAGGAAATTCCAGAGCGTAAAACAAATTCCATTCTCTGAAATGAGCGAAACTCGACGTATCTGCGGGAATATAGTTTTGTTAATTTATTGAATTACATGATAAAGAAGTTCATTAATCTCTCTGGTCTTTGATTTTTTATTTGTACAGGACGTACGAGACAGACCGGATTACAGGATACGATAATTGCAGAATATTAAAACGAAGCGTTCTTTCTCTTTCTTCGGCAAATTTCACGTATAATATAATACATGTATATTTAATATAAAATATAAAAAAAGTATAAAAAAACAAAATATAACAGATAAACATATGGAAAAAAAAGAAAAAAAGAGTATTCATTATTACTTTTATTATTACGCTTAGTATTTTACTTAATGAATATTTTGATGAATTGTTACTATTCTAGAAAATTTTCAAATTGGATTTTAAATTGACAGCCGCTTTGAAAATAATCGCGGGCTGCCGATTTTCTGAACGTTCGCGAAATTCAGAAATGGATCCAGATTCAAGACGCCAGTCGGTAAATGTCGAAAAGACATAACCGGTATAAAATTGTGCGAAATTGCTCGTGTGGCCCGTGAGATAAAATGAGTTTTGACATGACTGCTCCGCACCGTGTCGGATTCGCATGACCCGGCGCGATATGACAAACGATTGTGCGCGTACACGCGTGACGGAAGTGTTATCACGAGACGACGTAAGAGCGAAGAAGACGAAGGAATGCACGCATACACGAGAGGAATGGGTTGACGAGGTCGGATGAATGCCGTTAGACTGTGTCACGTCGCGACTACATACGCGTTGTGTGAAACATCGTCGCCTAGGAGGAGAAGTAGAAACGGACAGACTGAAGAAGGGAGACAGAAACAAAGAGAGAGTTCCAGGATCGGAATCTGCACGATCCCGATTGTCTCCACGCGAAATCAAACCTGTCACCAATGAGTTTCGCCGATCGGAGATGCCGAGACATTCTATCAAATTTAAGCGATTGTGTGAAAATAAAACAAATATTTTGTATCCTGAACTGATATTTACCGCATGTTAAAATGCTAGATTTTAGCCTTCTTCATCAATTGCTAAATTTATTATATTCAATTAAATAAGAGAAATTCTATATTCGGTTAAAGTAGATCTTATTTATGTGTGAATTTATATACATATCTGATTCTGCAAATTCATATAATGATTGTTCATTATATTCATCTGTCATTGAATATAAAAAAATAATATAAAAGTGGAACAAATGATAAAATATAATACAAAAAATAAAATACCCGAACTTACTTATCGTACTCAATTTTTATAATAAAAAGTAACTTATAAGCAACTTGTAAAGTAATTTTCTCTTCCTTACTCATTTGCATATTTTAACGTACTATTAATTAAGATTAAAACATTCGGGACAGAGAGATTGCAAATAATAAGCCAAAATTTATTAATTTAACTTAAAACACTAAATAAAGCAATGAATATAAGAATATACTACGTCAATTATTTTTCTGTACGGAGAGAAAAATGTACTGAATTTTAATAAATATTTGTTTCAATAATACGAGTTGAATATTTATTAAATGTAAATATATTTATATTTATTTAGTATAAGAATCATTAATTTGATTTAACTATTATTATTTTTTATTTAGCAAAC
>NW_017259459.1:428134-437382 GCF_001594045.1 Atta colombica
ATTTTTAGTACATTTTTCTTCCAATATGTAAATTATTGGAAAAGTCATTAACACGAAAGTCTTAAACTTATTTAAAAACAAGAATATAAATAAAATGGTCAAATAAATATTTTTTTAAACAAATATTTTTGTGATTATAATGTGAATACATAATTAAGAAATAAAGACTCTAAATGGATAAATTTTTAATGCTTATATAAATAATTCGGTGTGAATTTATATCATATCTACAAACTGCGAATCGAATTTAAATTGAAACGCAATCCTAACAGAATTAGAGTAATAATATCACAAATTGACATGCAATTTAATAATATTGATGCTCATAGATATTTCAGAAAGATCTTAATAAATGCTGATAGCAAATTAAAACTGCTTAAAACTTAAATAATTTTATTTTTATTTTTTATATCTTTATGCTTTTTTTTATCTTTATGTTATTTTAAGATCTATAGATAATTTTAATTTTAACGTGCAAATATTTGTTTTATTTTTACATTTACTTCGTTTTTCGAAGATCGAATACATGATATTCTCCATATCATTTCTTTCTCTCGGTCCGCTGGATGTTGACTCGTCGTTATAACCGGTTCGACGATCGGTCCGTTCGCGCATTTTTCTTGCCGTACGATGTGCGTGCCTCGCACATCGTGACGCAACTTCGTCGACACATATTACCCCCGGGATATCAGACAGAGAGATGCATCACAGCCTGGTGCATCCTGCGTAAAACTAGGACACACAATCGACCACAGGGTATCTCTCCTCCCTACGAAATGTCCTTTGAAATGCCCTACGAATTCCGAGCGATGCGATTCTCCACGATTCTCCACGATTCTCCCCGATCGACGCGACAAAGAAGCACACACACGAGATCGAATCCAGCCCTGATGATCTGTTTCGACTTGACCCAGAAAAAGCGGATCCATCGAAGTTCTACCGGGTGGAACCGGCGGCTTTCAATTTTTGTAAAATCGCACCGTAACGAGCCAGATCGCATTCAAATGTAAAACTTTTGTCATGCAACGTGGAATGCGCGCCGCGATGCGCCGATCGTCGCGGACGCGATGCAACAGCTATCCCATGAATAATTTAATGCCCGACATAGTTACATTGTTGTGTACTAATGGCATTGTGCGCGACACGTCGATCTCGCGCAGATCGGCTCATTATCATTGCGCATTCCTCGCTTTATTTTGAAATAAAGATGAGACAATGGTCACCGACACGAATGCAAATTCAAGAGCGGCGCGTGAAAACAGAATTTGATATTGGTTTTTTAAATTACGGTGAATCAGTTTGACATTCATGCACCGCGTTTAATATATTTAAAGATTATTCCTCCAAACCTAATTTTTTATTGAAACCATATTAAAAAAAGATTTCTTTAAAATTCAATTCATGAGCACTTTAATATTTTAGTGATTTTACTTACTAGACAATTAATTTTTTTCAAAATTTTGACTATTTTTCCAATATACATTATTAGATTTCAAATGATGTCGATAGAATAAATAATTTTTAAATTAAATAATTTCAACGGATAATATTTTCAAATTTAATGATAAACATTATAATGTACGCAGAATCTGAAGGGATTAAATAGCGACCGAAACGTACACGGAATTTTTTGTCTAGACGTAAAATAATCTAAATAAACTCACACATTAATATTCAATATTAAAATGTCAAGTTTAATATATTTCAATATTAACCAAATATTTTTATAAGTTAAATTCGTTATCTGTAAACAAGAAAAATTTAAATTAAATGTTATGTAGCAAGAAATACATTAATTGCGTTTCACATATAATCATTTAATTATTAAAAGTTTAAAATTTTTAATTATATCCAATATTCAAAGATAAGATACACTTTCTAAATGATTGATCACTAAAAATGCCTACATAAAAACTTGAGAAAGTTTGAAAGTGTCCCAGCATCACCTTTTTAACGCATCTCCGGATTGGATGACTAAAATGTAGGAGGTGAGCTGAATTTAAATATGCAATAATCTTTTTTTTGTATTCTGTATTAAATTACAGAAGAAAAAAAGATTACAAACAAGCTTTTAATAACCTAATGTATCACTTCTATTTAACTATGTAACATAACATATTTTTACAGAAATAACAATTTAACAGAAATAACAATTTAAAAATAAATTAAAAGTTACAAACAATGAAAAAAGATTAATATAAATATATAGTCGACTGAATACAATATTGTAACGCGAACGAGTCAAAGAATCGGGAAAAGTTTATTGAAAGTTTCGCTGAAACGTAAACTGTTATTAGTTTCGCCCTTTCGAAAAAAAGATAAAGCAGTTTTTTCCTCACGTTATTTTATAATCACGAGCGTCGTTGATTCGACTCGCTCCGGTGCAGCGCGACGCAGGTGCGACGCGACGCAACGCGACGCGACGGACCAGCGTCACTGAGCGCCGCGCATCGACGAAACAAAGCCGGTCGTATCGAAAAAGGATTCGCGCGGGGCGCGGGTATTTCCGCGAGGAGCAAGAGAGTAACGCGAGGAATTTTACCTGCATCGCTTTAGCATCGTTTGCGTCCCGTTCCGCTGCTCCGCTGCGATCGTCATGCACGTTCCTTCGTCTGCCGCGTCTCACTCTTCCTCTCTCCTTCCCACCAATGGTAGACCTTGAAGGTCCTGAACTAACGGTGGTCTTTGCGACACGCCGACCTTCCCTGTGTCTCTTTTAGTAGGATCCCTCACCGATTTGTTCTCTTTGCTCGCACCGCGAGCGTTTCAGCGCCGAACCGGTCGCGAGTTCAATAGAATTTCCGCGGCGACCGGAATCGAGATAATGTACACACGTGTCCCACGGCGTCGGCTCAACTGAATTTCAGGCTACTGCGGCTCCTCTTTATTCTCACCTGACGTAGACAGGTGCTGCAGGTGGCACCACTTTCCGATCGGCGACCCCCTGTCGCTTACCGATCATGCTATGGAGAACAAATTGCAAGAAAAATAAAACGCGCTCCTTTTCTCCTTTTACTAAAGTAAACAATTTATTAAGAAAAAATCTTGATAAATTTCGAAAAAATTTATACACAATTCTCTTCCAGGTTGCCGATTTTTTATGAAATTCATATTCACAACTCTCTTGGACTGCAGTAATAGTAAAAAAAAGGACGAAAACAAAATCCCTTTTTTTTTCAAACGATGGACCGATGGTTCTAAGTAATATATGAGTAAAAAAGTGGTTAAAAATATGGGGATAGTCATAATATTGAAATAGAAAGTCTTTCATCAGCCTACGATGAAGGTTTTCTTAGAAAACCATTCTTTTCTCTGCGATCTCACGACTTTTAGGAAATTGTTCATTGTCAGTCCATGATATTCAGGAAACTATATTCTTTTCCTGGTCCCCGACTCCTGAAGGGAGCTATTTTCGTACTTTTTTTGTAGAAAAAAAAAACCGCAAAGATAACCACACCGAATTTTTAACCGCGTTTTTGCTCCCACATGCGGGGTGTTCCGAGCTGAACGATGCTCTTCCGGGTCCCAGCCCGTAACAAGCTACTTTTTCTTCTCGTGAAGCGTCTCAAGGAGAGAATGCAATGGTACTGCTATTCTTTTGTACAAAAGAGAACGACCGCCACAAATTTTTAACCGTGTATACACGAACACGAACACGCGCGGGAGTTTCGAAGCCAAAGGGGAACTCGCCAGTCTTTTACCAGACAGATGGTTTTTTTTATCGCAAAGCGATCTAAAAGGCACATTGGTATTTCTACTTTTTTACACGAACGAACCCAGGAACGATCACAAATTTTTGACCGTTTTCGTTCATATGTTACGTTTCGCATGGAAGAAAGCCTTTTTAGGTTTTCGTGTTAGATAAAATTTTTTGAGGAAACTAGTTTTTTCACTCGCAATTTTTTGGCAATTCTATAGATACGCGGTCTGCTTGATGTTTGCTCCAAATTTTGACAATGTAAATGTAAAATACGCGAGTTTATAGGAGAAAATTTCTGTATTATGTATTTTTTTATTACAAAATATATTTATTATACAAAGATATATAAAGTGATACATCATTGTAAATTTTATTTTCAATTAATAATGTATACAATATGTGCAATATACATATAATATAATACAGGTACTTAATAATTTGCTAAGAAATGTTTCTCAGCTTCACTGGATTTTACAAGTATCAAGAAAGCAGGTGTACCGCCGCGAACTATGAACCTGAAAGATTAATTTTGACATTAAAATAAGCTTTTCGGCTTATGGGTTTACTTATAAAATACTGCTAGTAAACTCACTGTTTGTCTCGTAATATTTCATTCAACGTGGACTGGATGTCTACTTTATGAATGGAACATTTGTTTTTTCCTTCAAAATATACATTTATATTTTCTATAGTATAACAATGTTTTACATCCCATTCAGGGGGTTCTTCGAATAGTTCGATTAACTGTTCAATTAATCTATAAACAATTAAAAATATTTTTTAATAGTATAATTATATAACGTATAATGTATTTTGATAAAAAGACATACAACGTATCTTCATGAAAATTTTGTATAAAATCAGTTTGCTGAGTCTCTGGATATAAAATCATTACTGGCCACACAAGCTTGTCCTTCTCGTCGAAGTGTACTCTGCTTTGTGCTATTTGCGGTACTTGAGGCTCTAAATCTCTTAATTCTAACTTTTGTTTATCATTCGTCAATTCTAAATTAATACCTTTTCGAGAAATTGTTTCTAACAATTTTTCATCCTCCTTATCTGATTTTTTCTCTGTTCTTTCTTGCTTTCTCTTATCTCTTTGTAAACGCTCCTTTGTGAACAAAATAATCGATAACATTAAGAATGGAAACTTTTGTAACTTAACTTTTACATCAATATTTATTAATATAGCTTACTTTTGCAATTACAGAATCAGATCTTAATTTCGATATTGTTTTATCAGTTGGATTTTGATCAAGAAACTGATCGCATAAATCAATGCATTGGTCATAATCTTTAATGTGGAAACTACAAGTGGCAGCTCGACTCAAAGCCTTTGGATATTGTGACTTAAGCTTTAAAGCCAATTTACAGTCATTCAAACATGATCTATAATTTTTATTATATTAAAAACTTTATCATTAATATTAATCATTCAATCAATGCAATCTATCAGAAGGCTTGCCTGTAATTTTGCAACATGAAATGTGCTGCGGCTCTGTTATTGTAAAGCTGAGCCATCAAATCGTCATCTTTACATTTGGTTTTTATCCCTGTTGTATAACCAAGAATAGCAAGACGATACTTTTTATACTTATAATTAAAGTTTCCATCCTCCTTGTAATTATTCGCCAATTCTGCATTAAAAGTATATATATATATATATATATATATATGTTGCATAGGAAGCAAACAACATATTCTCTGCGTATGAATAACGAGAACAACAATGAATATTACTCCATAATAGTACATACGATTGGAACACTTATGTCCTGCACATTTTTCTTTGAAATATTAGGAGTACTTAAATAAATAATAGTCTCTATTCTTTTCTTTTTTTTATAATATATATTTTTGCAAATACTCTTTAAGGATGTTATGTGTAGAAACTACATATCTAATAATTTTTATATATTTATAAAAGTGATAAAAATTAATTCTTGAATTAATCTATAAGATATGAATGACTCATTGTGTATATAAAAGTTATCATGTATCAGACAACATGCAGGTCTAAAAGATGTCAAAAAATATCTTGAAGATATCTTCTAGATGTGCATATTGTTTGGTGTACTAATAATGAATTCGATTATTCATACTATACTGGATTCATACATATTAAAGGTGATACAATTTATATGATGAATTTAATCACTTTCACAGTACACTGGATCAGTATACAACAAAGAATACTTTATATAAAGTATCTAAATGCAGTAGCATAATATAATCAATTTTGGCAATAAAATAACACATACTCTATAAAGTCATATTAAATAATGTGACAGTGTCATTTTTGGAAATTTAATTATTTAAAATATTCATTGTGCTTTTATATTTAACTTTACTAATTTTATGTATAGTAACTTTTAATAAACATCTAACATAATGCAAGTGAACGATTCGTTATAAAATTTAAAAACAAGATATAACGAAAAATCTGTTGAAAAAAACATACCTTCAGGAGTATTCTCATCCTCCCCATACTTAAGTTGTTGCAATCCCTCCATTAAAGGAGACAACTCGTCGCCAGGTTCCGGTGGTTTTTTCATGAAAAAAGGATGTTTCTCCATTTCCTCTTGCCACCTGTCCTCCGGCCATCCTTCTGTATAACTCTTTTTCTCCAAGTTATTTATGTACTCGTCCAGTTCGGCGTCCAATTTCGCGGCAAGCTCCAAACGCTCTTCATCCGTCCAAATTTTCCTCTTTTCACCAATTTCATCCCCTTGCATATTGTTTTCGCAATAAAAATTTCACAATGCCCAAATCAAAATACGAGTGAACTATTTTACAATCCAATTCGTCTGATAAATAACTAATTAGGCGCGTTGTACGTGAGTATATCACAACATTGCTCGACGTAATGAACATAACCTCGAAATTGCTACTTGTTCACCAAAAACAATGGTGGTCACGTGTGCGGAATGAATAGCAGACGATAATTTATTTCTGATTTTACCGACCACACGTCGGCATTTTATCTGTAGATGGCGCTGGGTGTGCTTTTCAAATGTTTTTAAACATACCGATGCGCGATGATAAATATTGTATATTTTTATACGCATTTTTTTATAATTGTAAAATAAATTGAGTTTTAAATAGAAAAAAATAGAAGAAAAATATTTAGATAAATAAAAATAATAAAATGCTAACATTACTTACGCATTGCAAAAATACAAACGGAATTGAGAAAAAAGAAATAAAAGAGAAGAATTAAATTATAAATAAATATAAACTAAATTATAAATAAATATAACTATTATAAAATGTAAATAAAGCTTGTTGTTAAAAGGAACAAATTATTCAATGTTATATGTTATGATCATTTGATATCTAATAATTTATAGTTAAAACAATTTAATAAACTTGCACATTTACATATAGCGCACGTGTGAATCATATGATTAATGTCATGCAACCAGATCTAGGTTAAGCCAATATGAAAGATTGTAATAACAGAAATCGAAAATTTCGTGAAATATTGAAATCTACTATAACGCTCAACAAATATCGTACGAAATTTTTGAATGCCACGTTTCTCAAATTTCAATTCGCAATCTGCCGACTGCCGACATTAATCCCAGCTTTCAAACTTGCGATACGGCGCAATATGGATTCGACAATTAAACAGCCGACAGTTTGAGACAAGTTTCTCATTCAATGTTTGAATTCAAGTTTCAAGATTCATTTGTTCTATTCTTTTAAAAATTCTATTCAGAATCAACGCTATTAAAAATGTTGTACAAGTAATTTTATTTACATGTACAAAAAACAATGTACTAACAAAAGAGATTATTTATTGCATTACAGTCGCTGAAGTTATTGTAATTAAATTACCATTAATTCAAACCGATCTATATATGTACTCTTAATAATTCAAGGTATTTTCAAAGTGTATATATGAAGCAGAAGCCAATTATATCGATGTTAGTCTAACCTACATCAACTCAATTTTTTTCTTCAACTATTTTTCCAACAAAATGTTAATTCGAAATAACAAATTGTTAATTCAATTGCAAATTCAAAACTAATCAATTTTAATATTTGAAGATACATACCCGAAAAAAAATATTATATATATGGACATATTTTATATATAATTATATACAGTTATATATATAATATGTCAATTTTTATAATTTATATAATTATATATAATTTTATATAATTTTATGTAATTATATATGGAATTTTTTTCTCAGGTAGTATTATAAAAGTAGAAAAAATAATCTGATAATTTTATTAATGCATATACTGATTAATACATTTAATTTTTTAGTAATCGTTTCCATTGCATTATATCGCGTGTGTTGGATGTATAGAGATAAATATTTATAGGAGTTGCCTAAACAAAAGTGTCTCAATCACGTTGATCGTATAGTAAAAGTCATAAATTAACATTGAATAATAGATGGCTTAATATTGCAACAGAGCCATCAATATTAATAATCGTTCGATAAATACACAATATCCATTTATTTTTACATATTGACAGTGAAAATAAAATATTGAAATTTGATGTATAACCGTAGAGGGATCATTTATACAAATGTGGGAAAGCCGGGATATAGAAAATTTGATCTCTATGAGGCAAAAAATGAAGAGTATAGTGAAGGATAGACAAAATGAGAGAGAGAGAGAGAGAGAGAGAGAGAGAGAGAGAGAGAGAGAGAGAGCGAAAGAGAGATTGAAAGAAGCAACTATCTCATATGCACATTTTTAAATTTGAATAAATTATATATTGTGACGTCCATCCTTTATTGTCTTTAATTTCCGCCATGTTACATTTATGACAAAAATCTCACAAAAACAGATTTACGGGCGGATTGTAAAACGGATCGTGTCAATACAATGCGATCTCGATAATTCGATACTAATTAATATACGGAGATATATTATCGGATTATCGAGATATTGGGATTACGAGATTCGCAGTGTGTGACCACGAATTTGAGGATCCATTATTTCAATATGCAGCAAATTTAAGAGAGAGAGAGAGAGGAGGGAAATCCATTGGATGTTAGAATATATAGAATATATAAAACATATTATATATATATATATACACATCAGAATACAAATTGGCAATTTGCGCACCATAAGTCTAGCTTGCTGCCAGGATTTTTTAAAAATATATTCTCCTAACTAAATTACGATTGGTTTATCAGGACTATTGAACAGCAAGAGGAAGAATTAAAGAGCTTAAGCGATTACAAACTTTACAAATTTCGATCTTTTCGTTTTTTGAATAGCATGTTTTATTGTTTGACACATGTCAATTGTTGGGAAGTTTGATAAAAATCGGAGATGATCATTATGTTTCTCATCATAAGATTGTATTAAAAAGGAGAACCTATTATATAGAATATATTTGACCTATTACATGGAAAATTGAATTCTGATGAAATGAGTTAATTTCTACACATAATGTAGATAGTTTAATTATATAATTATAATTAATAATAAGTTTATATTGTGGCAAAAGATATCATAGACACAAGACTTATCAATAATGAATAGTTTCTGAATTATATACTATATTATC
>NW_017259459.1:437482-481150 GCF_001594045.1 Atta colombica
TTCAATTCAAAAATAATTTTTTTTCAACAAAAACATGTCGAGAATTATGTCGATTTATATGGTAATAAATCTTTGTGGATTATCTATGATAAAAAAAACATCTCCAAGAGATATTCTAACATCGGCTGCACATCTGCTGTCATAAATTCTTTAACTGGTATGTTTTCTTTTTTCTTTTAATTGAAATATAACGTCTGCTTGTCAAATCACTATAATTCTATAAAAAATTAAAAAAATACACTATTATTAATTATTAAATGAATGTTAATGAGAAGGGTAGGTTCTAGATAAAGAAAAAGATAAAGATAAAGAAAATAAACAAAATAGAACAGGCATCACTGTCTCCGTCAATTAGCAGTTAATAGTTGTTAAATATATCTTCCTAAAATCTCAAATAGGTCTGTCCGGATTAATTGCATTTCTCTATCCTGACTATTTATATCGTAATCTTAACAGATCGATAAGCCGATAATATATCTCCATGTATTAATTAATATCAAAATTGTATTACATTGCAATATTAAACAGTAGATGAGTGAATGAATCAAACAATAAATCGTTCATAAAATTAAAGCAGCAAAAAATTCTTGTTTTATTATTGCTAACATCCGATAAATGAAAACGCAATTTCTTAGAATGAACTCGGATAACTCTCAAATTCTACTATTATATAAGCCTTAATCGGATTTTATTTTATTTCAGTTATTTCATGTTTTTCGTAAATTTATTATTAGATGAGATAACCTTTATAGAAAATAAAAATTGATTCAAACACAATTGGTGTTTTCACGCCCTGAATTCTTAAAATATTTCAAGATTCCTAGAATAAAAGCATTCAGCAAAACAGCGCCAAAAACAGCGAGACACTTGTAGCCGAGAAATTCAGAGAATCAGCGAAGTCCTATTTCGGGAAATTACCTACCTTTGTACACATAGCGCAATAACAAAACAGTATTCGCGAGAGATGTATCTTTTGCTTACTTCTTTAATTTAATAAAATGTAATTTTTACATTCGTAAAATATGCAAGTTGTCAATTGATCATCAATTAGATATGATAATAAGGTGACCACATGTTTATTTCACAAGTAGCTCTTCTTCAGATTTATTTATTTCTCAAAAATTCAATTTTGTCTTTTATTTTAATGTTATTGTACGAAATTACTTTCTTTAGCATTTCAATGTCTAATGTCTCACTAATGAGCGGATGTTTATGAAAACAACTGACAAATTTAGTTTTATACAAGGGTAATATTAGCCCAAGCAAAACAGAGTCATAATAATAACAAAATGATTTCAAAATGATGAGATAATGGAAAACTTGAAAAGGAACTTTTAATAATTAAACTTATAGCTTGATCATTTTGATCATTTTGATATTATGAATGACTTGTGATTTATTTATTGAAAGTTATTCTAGTTATACTGTGCAAGAAAAATTCAAATTAATATGCAAACGTCTGACAGTTACAAATTAGTTTGAAAATATTTAGGAATAAAGTCTTAAAATTTTCAGATTTGTCCCCTATTTTCTTTAAGAAAATAAGATCACCCTATACACGTGGAACGTCGTTATTTTCTTAACAACCTTAATGACATTATAGATCTATTTGTGGCTACGTTCTGCTTTATGTACATGATATATTATACATGATATATTATATATTAATACATGATATATTATATTTTATCGTTGTTGTTCGAATGTTAAACAAGGATAAAATGATACATCATGCGCTTTATGAAACGCAACGTGTTTTTTTTTTGGTACTTTTTACTCACTTAAATTTTTCGTTTTCTCTCTCCAATACGCGAATATATAAGGTGTTTTGGAAATTGTTTTACAACCAGAAAGGAGATGATTCTATGAAAAAAATAAATAAAATAAAATTTTTTTATAAATTACTTTAAAAAGTCGTCTTTAAATATTCTCCAGATACAGCTGTCTCGACTTAAGATACATATTATATCTGTTCTTGTACATAATATTCGATTTTAAAAGCATATAGAAAAATGTTGTTTTCTTTACAGTTTTTTATTTTTTGATTTACTTTTCGTTAAATTGCTGTAGCTCAAGAGACCGTAAACACTTTGCAAAATTGAAAATATAGGTACACTGGAAAAACGGTCTACATAGTTGCATTAATAGGAATTTTGATTGAAAATAGACAAATCAAATTTTCTGATTAAATCTATTATAATTTTAGTTGAGATAACCAAAATTTTAATTGATATAATCGACATTTTCTAATTTATTTATTTTCAATTTTTAGAAATTTTTCTCATTATAACTAAATTTTTATGTATTTGAGTCAATATCATTCTTTTCATATAATGATCGAGAGAGAACATCTATTAGTCTTTGATCCTTTCACTGCAAATTCATGCGTGCATGTAAAAAAACGATTACAATAACGATATATGTGTGTGTGTGTATTTGATTTTCTATGTAAAAATAATACCCTCTCTTTCTCTCTCTCTCTCTCTCTCTCTCTCTCTCTCTCTCTCTCTCTCTCTCTGCATACAAATAGATTTACACACTTAAAATTAATTATACACATACATCGTAGATACTTTTGATACTTTTATATTTGCAATGTTGCCAGTATTTTCATAACAAAAATATGTTAACATAATAATCAATTATTGCAGGATATTTTGAGTCCACTATATGTAAATTTGATTTGGAAACCTCAACAATACCAAAGCCTTATAAATATGTCTATGACACAGAAAATTCCTCATGAAATATAATAAATCACATTGACAGAAAATGAAATCGTAGTATTACTGGAACAATACATTTTTTTACAAATTAATTACATCAACGAGTCCATATTACTGTTTTAACAGATTGATCATTTGGATAAATCTGTCATCACACACATTGATTTAAAACTTAAATAAAAATGTTTGGTGCTTTTTTTGTACCTTTTATACACAAATTATTGCATTTATTACAAAATAAACGACAAATCAACACTCCACGATCGTATTATTGCTCATACAATAGATATTTTATACACATTCTTCAATAAACCGTTATTTAAGCTTTGTGTCATGTTTATGTCATAAGAATTAATTGATCAGTCACAATCGAATGTGAAATGAATAATCGACTATGACTGATTAATTTTTTACGACTTAAGACTTAAAACTTAGATAGCGGCTTTTTATAGAAAGCTTTTTCTAAATTAATTACGTGAACGAATCCATATTATTTGTTTTTATAAATTGAGTATTTGGACGAGTTCATTACATGACGCGTCAGTTTGAAACTTTATCAAGAACAATCTACCTTATATTATTAGATTTTTTTCATATCTTTCTTATAAAGAACGTTAAATAGAACGTATTATCATTAATCATCATTACTGAAGCGATTAGTTCTCATTGTGAATACTAATCGTTTGCAATTTCGAATTATTTAAATATTCTAAATTTATACTGCGACGTTATGTCGCGCGTTTTGCCATGACAATCTTGGCAATGCGTCAGTTTAGAAACACTAAGCGATAGCTCTGTTAAGTAATCTCGAATTTTATTTGTCAAAGGCATATAATGAGCGCAAATTTCTATTGAGGATGCTAATTGAAGTAATGAATCGGCGGGACGTATTAATTATCGTTTTCATGATCAGTGTCGTTTCGTCGATCGTAATCGAGGCTGCGTCGTGATTTAAAACCGATACAACTTTAGTTGAGTAGCGAGAAAAATTTCGACGCGCGAAAATTTTTCAAAAAGCAACGTTATAAAAAGTTTTTGTCATTTTAGCAACTAGTTTGAACGTCCTACATAATTATTTTGTCCAATAAAATTATGTTCAAAACTATAATAAAAATTCTTATTTTATCTATTCGATATATAATATCGTATTCAGATGTTTCATCAGCGATTTACCGAGAAGAAAATCGTGCGATACAAAAATCCCTCTATCGGATGTCACGCGTGAATGAAAGCGCAATAAAGATATATTATCAGACGGCTCCCCTTTTCGTAAAACAGTCATCATTCGAAGTAATCGCACAGCGATGATACTCCGAGTATCTCGAATCGCGAATCGCCTAACCCACGAAGTGCACAAGTCTCAAAATACAAGGCTCGTCGATCGTTCCCCGCGCGCTTAATCCTGCCATAAAACCCCTATATCGAAAGTTAGGACACCGAAGGAGCGAAGCCGCAAAACGCACGTCGATTCACCGCCGCTAGGGTAATAGTAGTGGTGGTAGTGGTGACGATGGTGGCGAGGCGAGGACGAGCGAGGGTGGAACGGCGACGAGTCACGAGTGAGAGCGATCGTGCGTTTCCGCGATCGCTCGGTCGGCGGCCCCTTTGTGCTCGAGTAGGGGCAAGATGGCGCTCGGTAAAAGCCGGCGCGCGATTGGTCGATCGGGCTGCGCCGCCAATCTCCCGAGAGCAGTCGCTATCACGACCTCGCAGCGGTAGGACGCGTTGTCGTCGTCTCCGTTGTAAAGGAGTGCAAAATTAAAGAGAAAAAAAAGAAAACAAAAACGCGCTTCTTCGTTCGTCGCATGGCGACGAGGGTAATGGCCACTGTGCGGTTCGTGAAGTAGAACGTCGGCGTCCTCTCTCTCGTTCCGGCAGTTTCACAATCGCGTCCGCAACTGAATTCCGACGGCGCGGACGAACGAACGAACGAACGAACGAACGAACGAAAATACCGGTGGAGATTTGCCCCGTCGTTCTCGCGCGAATTGTCAATTGTGAATTGTCGTTGTATTACTCGTATCGTATTATAATTCGTCGCCGCGGTTGCGGTTTCGCGTGCGCGCGCGCGCTCGCGGCTCCTATCCTCGGTTCTCGGGAGCGCTTCTGATTTCCCGGTGAATCGAGTGAATATAGTGCGTGCGGATCACAAGTGTCCAGCATCCAAGTGTGTACGAGCTCTTATGTGTGCGGCCCGTAATCGAGTGTGCGTTGTCGCGCTGCCGGCGCTCGGATCCCTCGTCAGCTTCGTCGACCTCCACGGACGGTGGATTTATCAGGCGCGGCGTCGTCTCCCCTAGGCGCGTTTCGGACCTCGCCATCCCTCCGCCCTCGTCACCCCTCGGCAGCGACAACGACGACGTCGACGACGACGACGACAACGGCGGTGGTCCATCGACTCGGTAAGTGAGCGTCCGAATCAAATTTGAAGTAAAACACAAGCTGGTATAGACGCGATCTATCTCTCCGCGTACGCTGCGTGTGGGTGCGTGTGTGCGTGCGTGCGACAGATGCGTGTACCGTGGCACGACGCGGAAACCAGGGTAGTCAGGCGAGTTTCGACGTAACGTCGCTGTAAATATGTCACTCGCTATAATCAAACTCGAATGTTGCCGCCAGTCTGTATCAAAACACATTGCGATGTAGTTGTCTGTTTCTCTCTTTCTCCTTTATTTTTCTTTTTTTTTTTTCCATCCAGGACACAAACTCGGCTATTCTCCGCATTGTATATATCTACAATTTGAATGTCGCGAGTAATAGAAGCAAACGAAATTTGAGTCCCACGCGAGATATATATATCCGCCGTATTTACAGCGTCGAAAATTGAATTCACCGAATTACAGTTCCGCGTAATCGTGTACGTGTGTGCGTGTGTGTACGTGTACGTTAACACGGTACACTGGTCGCTCTCCTCTCGAGCGAAGAGGCTGTCCGTACGAGAGCCTCGATGTCCGAATATCTCGATAATTTCTCTCTCGGAGAGCTGCCGAGAGCGATCTCTCTCGATCGCGCAGATCGGACATCACGCGTACTCGCGAAATGGTTTTCGTGATCCTCGGCGGTTTATAGTTTATATGTCTACTACGTGTTATTTTGTTATTTAAAATCCGCGATCCGTCCGCCTGTACCATTTCATAATCAAAGGTCCCCTCCGCGTTGTGACGTTCTGAAACAGCACGTCGATATGTCGTCGTTTTGCTGTTGACAATACTGCGAAATTCCATGGTGAAAAAATCCCGCGAGCTATCGCAACATCGCCAATACGTTCGACACGGATTTATGAGGAAGGACAGATCCGTTTCTTTTAGCCACACTTTTTACGTTTGTCCGTTTTTATCCCACTTGAGTAACGTGTTTACTACGCAATATGATTGTGATGATTGGCAACATATGTAAGAATGATAAACGTATGAAAATATTAAAATTTCGTTTAAAATATAAAGTTTTAAAAAGTTTGAAAAAAAATGGACACATGTATTCCTATTATTTTGCTTAACGAATCGTGTGATACTATCTATTGCATATTTATGCGATAACGTGTAGCTTGCAACATTTTTTTATTTATAATATTACACTGCTACGTATAATAATTATTATATTATAATTTAATTACAATTATATAGAATTATTAATTATTTCTTCTCTATTTTAATTTTCTTATTAGTTATATACTGACTTTTATTATTCGTTCTTATTTGAAATAATAAAGGTAGTAAAAGGTAGTAACTTGAATCATTTTTACCGCGATTATTGAGCATCCTGTCAGCAAAGTTCGTTATCGTTGGAAAGGTAACTCAGGGTTGCCACAAAATTAGAGAAATGTCAGGAAAATTGAAGACGGTCAGAAGAAATCAGGGAAAAGTCAGGGAATGTTCTGGAAAAATAAAATTCTTGGTTTTAAGAAAGTTTATGCATACATCACACCTACACAGTTTCGAAATATTACCAACTTAACAATTAAATACAAGTAGTATCAGCAATATTAATAATAATTTACATTGTCGTGTCAAATTGCTCTCTCAACAAAATATTTGACGAATTCTAAGTCAGGACAAAAATACATACAAAAAATTTCGAAATATTGAAAGCATCAAGGAAAATCATGTGTTTGGAAATCAGGGAAAAATTATGGAATTTTAGAATAAAGAATTTGCGGTATTTCAATCCCGGAGTGTGAAAAAGATAAAAGAGTGAGTAGAAGAAATGCATCTTGAAAGATGCATCGGAAGCGTTTCGGGACGCGTGCTTCTTGTGCCGAAAGGCGCGTTTTCGCTTCCTTCCTTCATCGGGAAAGGTCCATTTATTGTCATGTACTCCGCTGGCCGCGTAATGAGAGTATGCGCGTTGCACGAAGTACGATCAATTTCGGAAGATCTGCTGCGCTCCGTAGTACGTACGCCGCGAAAGATGTCGCACTACTCCCTTCTCTTTTCGCACTATCGCGGTAGTTTATTATCCTTAAGTGCTGCTCCAGAGCTCTCCTTGCCTCTTTCCTTTCTTGCCCTACTCCTCTCGCGCTCCTTTCTTCGTTCTCCCGCGTTCACCCGCGTTCACCCGCGTTCAAGCCTTGCAAATCCCTTTTCTCTCGAACTGCACGCGTACACTCGTCACGCTCTCGCGTGTCTCCATTTGCGCGCACGCGTCCGCGTGAATGACGAATGAGAGCACAGTGTCTCTATGGGAACCAGTTTGCGTACCTTATTACCGTATATCCGTAAGATCCAGACCCGCATCTCGATAATATAGACCGGACGACGCATTCCAACGAGCGACGACAAGTGCATATACGCGATAGTTGCCTGTCATCACTTGCAACGTTGTTACACGCGATAACGTTATAAGTCAGGACATTTCATCGTATAATTGAATGATCCGGGAAAAGACGCAAATACTCTTTGTCTGTGGAGTTTAAAAAAATTTTAAAAGTTTAACGTCGAATGTGATTCTCAATAATTATTCAGACAGGGATTATTTAACGTCGTATAAAATCTAGAGATTATCTGCATTATGAAGATTATAATAATTTTTTAATGTTTACGGTATTAACGTCGTAATCAGTCTTCGGTCTTTGTTCAGTTACAGTTTTCAAGATTTTATTGTGATCCAAAATAATTGCGATTGGATTATTATTTTAAAATTTTACGTAAAAACTTTTTACGTAACAAGTGTGATTCTCAATAATTATTCAGACAAGGATTATTTAACGTCGTGTAACATCTTGTTATAAATTATTTTCATTACGAAGATTATTATAATTTTTCAATGTTTTCTACTGATTTAATGTTGAATGTTACGTCAATTTTTGGTCTTGATAGTTACAGTTTCAAAATTTTATTAATTCACAATAATTAACTTGATTATCACTTTAACTACTTTTAGATGAAAAGTTTGCGTCGAATGTCATTTTCAATCATTTTCAGACAGAGATTATTTATCGTCGTATAAAATCGTATTATTTGCATTACGAAGATTATAATAATTTTTCAATATTTTCTACTGATTCAATGTTGAATGTTACGTTGTAATCAATTTTTGGTCATTACAATTTTCAAGAACATTTTATTAATTCACAATAATTAATTTGATTGTCGTTTTAACTACTTTTACATAAAAAGTTTGTGTCGAATGTCATTCTCAATAATTTTCAGACAGAAATTATTTAACGTCCTGTAAAATCTTATTATAAATTATCTGCATACGAAGATCATAATTTTTTAATTTTTTCTACTGATTCAATGTTTAAGTTATGATATATTAATGTAATCAATTTTCAGTGTGGAGCGTTATAGTTTTCAAGATTTTATTGGTGCAAAATAATTGATTTGGTTGTTACATAAAATTTTAAAACTTTACGTGATAAAGTTTGCGTCGAGTATGATTCTCAATCATTTATAGACAGGGACTATTTAACATCATATAAAATCTTGCCTTATCCGCATATGAAGATTATAATAATATGTTTCAATGTTTTTTACTGGTTCATTGTTTAACGTTAAGATTATTAACATCATAATTAACTTTCTGTGTTGAACGTTACGGTATTAATGGAAATAATGTGTCAGCAATTTATTCAGCATAAAAGTAAACATGCGATATTCGCAAGGGCAGTGCTGCTTTCATAGTTGTCAGATAATATTAGCGATTACATTTCCGCATGATTTATATGTATTTAGTTCAGCGATTAATAAATAGTTGATATCTGAAGTCTATTGCTCGATTACTTATTCGCCTCATGTTAAAACACTTCGACAAGCATCGAGAATCAGATCTGATGTTAATATGACATACAGAGTGTTTCTTAAAGGACTAAATATTAATCATATAGCGTTATTCCTAATTAAAAATTGAGTCGAAAAGTCCTCTACAATCTAGCAATTTTTCGCAATGGTGGTTGACGAAATATTAATTTCTAAATATTGCACGCGTATTTGGCTGCCCAACCATTAACTACCATGAAAATTGCAAAATGAACAAATGGTAGAAGATTTTTGATTCAATTTTTTATTAGGAATAGTATTATGTGATTCGTTAATCACTACTCGGCAATCTTTAGAAATTAATGTTTCATCAATCATTGCGACAATTGCAAAATTGTAGAGGACTTTTCGACTCAATTTTTAATCAGGAATAGCGCTATATGATTAGTGTCCGCTATTTAAGAAACATCCTATATTTGTTTTAATTCCGAGTTAAATTTGTTGACAAAGTATTATTGTGTTTTCTCGCAAATCGTGTAAGTACAAGATATCAGCCACCGATGTCGTGAAATCATGCGAGTGGGACAGCGTCGTGTTTGCTAATGTGTCGTCGGTGACCATTAACGAGCGTCACGTTCGCGAAATGGACGAAACGCATGGCTCCTAAAAAAAAGAGACTCTGAAAAAATGTGATGAGATATGGGAAAAAAACGCATTATCTCCAGATGTCATTGCTTCGAAATTTCAATGGTCCAAAATAATTGTGAGAGTAGAAAATTCCCGATAGTCCTTCAAAGTCACATTAATCCGAAGAGATACGTGAAAAAAACGATAGAAAAATTATCTCGATGTACTATCATTTTGAAATTGGCTGAAATATTCGAAATTATTATATAGAAAAAATTCTGAGTTGTTGAAAGTCAGCTGAATAAAATATTATTTTAAAAATTTGTTACCGCGAGTTTACGTATTTCATTTAAGATACGGAAAGTTTTTGATTTTTAATTATGATTAATAAAGATGAAAGTGTAGATTTTTTTACATTATATAACTCAACTAATACACATATTGACGCACTTTCGTTGCTTTTATAATAATATGGAAAAGTTCATATGTAAAAAATTATTTTCTCTAATGAAGGAAATATTATGAATAATATCTAATTTCTTCATTTGGTTAATTATAATTTATATGCATAATGCTGAATATGTTAAAAAAAATTACATTATGTAAGGAAAATGTGAATGATTTTTAAATCTCAGGGAAAGAAAATAATTAACAGAAAGTTTTTGCAAACTGCGTTTGTATGTTCCTCTTTAATCGAAAAATTATTTTTGCGTACTTTTATATTTAAATATTGTTAAAAATAATGAAGATATTTCAGGTAGTCAAGTTGGGCAAAATGTTGCATGTATTGTTTTACATACATCTTTCAAATTCCGATTATTTTTCCGTACATTTTTGAATAAAATCTCGCATATTCGAGAGAATGATATTTTCCAACAATATTTCGGTACAATGAATATCTACTGTGCCGTATTTATGTATTCAGGATTATGATTTTTGAAATTTTTGTTGAACCGTAGTCTTATCATTGAAATATATGCTTTCATTAACGTCGTTCGTTTGACGCCGAGTTTTTTTTTTTCCTTTAACTTAAACAAGCTAGATTATATTTGAAAAAATTCAATGTCGAAATAACTCCATATATATATTGTAATAATCGAAATGAAATAATCAAAAAATGAAAAAGAGATTATTGTGAAATGAAATTCGAGTTTGTGTTAGTAGTAACAATAAATCAATCATTATGGTGATATATGCATAAACATGATTTAAAACATATTCCATTTCGACAATTCCGAAACAAACTTTAAAAGCAAATCGATCGTAACAGTAAAACGATTGTTGATCTTTGATTGCATATTAATAACGTATGTGATACACATCGAGCGTTTCAGAGCACGTTCAATAAAAAAACATAATATTTGCGCGACGCAATAATCGAGCTTTTATTTACAATCGCGGCAGGACTCGGCATACCGATATATGTATATACACACACACACACACACATATATATATATACACACACACATACGCGCGCGCGCGTGTGTGTGTGTGTGTGCGTGCGTGTGTGTGTGTGTGTGCGCGCGCGCGCGCGCGTGTGTATGTGTGTAGGAAAATGGAAACGTAGTCCAAATTGTCGAAACTGCCTGTAGTTTCATCGGCTTTTCGATGTGCCGATAATTTGCAGCGAAGTGACTAATTAATACATGAAACCAACGTACGAACATTTGCCATTCACATATAAATATTATGTCGATATATGACCTTTTCGTCGATATTGAGATATATTTTTAAAGTATGTGTAACTTGCATTATTTTATTTTTCGTAGGTTTAATTATATATACGCATTCTGCATAGAATTTCCATATAGTTTAGTTTTATAGGTGTGCGCATTTGTAGTTTTCAGAAATGTAAACAATTGAAAACGAAGAGATGCGTGCGTATCAATAAATGTAATGCTGTATTCTATTTTATTCCATTGGGACAACTTTGATAAAAATTCAGTTTAAGGTTATCCATCTCGTTGTTATTTTTAATCGTGCATTGGAGTCTATACTATACCTCAACACCATTTAACCGGTCGTTTATCTGAATATTGTTTAATCGAACGTTCGTTTGTTTGAACAACGTCGTTTAATAAAAAAGGACCGATATATTCTGCGCACATATACCAGTTCACGTGCTCATATTTTTCTCTTCTATCAATTGTCATCCTTCGTTACACCAGACGTACTTTAGGAAAGAATTGAATAATAGAATTTTATTGACAGGATTTTTTTTATTTTATCAACAAATAATTTTTTTTATTAAAGCGCATTTTATAATGTATTTTAATTATCAATTGTAAGATCAATTGTATTAACAATTGTATTTTTCGTATCACATGCTTTTGATGAAGCAGTTGGAAAAACAAAAAAAAAACCAAGACAAAACATTGATACAAAACGTTAGTACCAAAAAAGTGTAAATATCCATATATTTCGATGCTTAAAATGGCCGTGTCAGTTTAATAGATGTGTTTCTCATTTAATTTGAAACAATCGAGATTTCCCTGCATTTTGCGAAACGCAATAAAAAGTGTTTCGTTCCGACTAGAGGGCTAAATTACGCGCGGTGAATGAAAAATGCAATTATATGTGACAAATTGGCAATTGTAGTATCGGATAAATATTTGCTTCTTGACAAATATCGACGTAATCAGTTCGTTCCGCGCGCTTTTCAAAGCCCTTTGAGAATACTGCTGAGATTAAAATTAAATCCATCGGGCGCAAGGGCGTGTTCTTCTCGCGCTCGATCGATTTATTTTGCCCGAAAATGTACACCCGACGAACGAGTCGCGGTTGTCCTCTTTCCGTATTCTGGAGTGACGCAGGGAGTATCGCGAAATAATGTATCACACAGGTAACAGGTGTTCCTGCATTTTCTGTTCGTTTTGCAAAGAAAAACACGTGCTTCGCTTAACCAGTAGGTATAACCCACACACGACGTACACGGCCCAGCCGCGTTATATACAGTTCACGAGAGAGGAATATATACCCGTTCTTGTCGCGGTACCGCCAGTATTTTGCCTATAAACAATTTTCTTAATACAGCTAACAGTACCATCATGCCGCTGAGATGAGATATAATTTATTGCAGAGACTCGAGAGAGAAAAACAGTTTCGCGCGGAATAAATGCTCTTTAAACGCAATTGCATCGCGGTGTCCGCGCGCAATTGCATTAATTTCTATGAAGTCGCCAGCTCGCTGGTAATAGGAAATATGCGATTATTTTACGCGCTAGATTGCCTTTCTTATTATGTTCGTCCAACACAAATCTGTGGCTCTTTGAAAGTAAAACTGACGCGAAATTCAAATGGAGAAGAAAAGAAGATTGAATGATATAAGGAAGTTACAAAACGTTATGCTTCCTCTTATTTCGCAGAGGGCATTAATAAAAATTAAAGCCGAGCGTATGCAGTGAGAAGAATGATTTAGTGTCAGACTCGAATATTCAAAAAATTGTGAAAAACGTAGTGTCCGATGATGCAATTAACGGCGATGCTTTATGACTCGTTATGTCGATCTGTATCCTGTCAACGTCGAAATCTCGATAAATTCGATTTCGCGTTACGGAAATAACGCGTTCGCACGCATTCGCGGTCGATGCAACCCCGATAATTCCGAATACAATAATTCATTTTTACGGCCTCGTGCTACGTCACGTTTCTCGTTCGCAACGAACCGGGTCGACATTATTTCTCCTACTGGCAATTTTTCTATCTCGAGATCGTATCTCGCGGAATATCATAATACGAGAAATAATGCGCGCATACCGCACACTGTTGACTTTGCCGTTTAAACTCGGCGAGACCGAATACGTTGCAAATATTATGCACCATAGTGGAAAGCGGTCAACAAAGAGTTTCCAACATAATCCATCTAATTTATCCAAACACAACCGTTATTTTGATTGTGAAATATCAACGAACTCCCAAAATATTTAGCGCAAGAATAGCTTTAATTATAATGTATAAGTGAAATGTTAATTGAAACTCACTATATAACAAAAAAGATAAAATTGATATTCTCTAATGAGAAACATAAAGATACTAGGATAGAATTAGTACAAATGACGGCAGCTTAAATAAATTTTATTCTTTATCTTGATTCTTTTCTTGAATGCTTCAATTATAAAAGTAAAAATAACAATATAATTATGCAATTATGTACAATTAATATAAAAATTAAATATAATTAAACTAATTTTAAGAATAACATTTAATTCAACAACATTTTATTTTCTAAAAGAATTCGTAATCTGTAAGAGGTAGATATACAGTTACAGATTAATCAGTTAAAATTCATGACATTATGATGCTCGTGAAACTGTAGGCGCAATCGTCACAATTATTATGCGTAATTACTTGGTACGATAGATAAGCTCGTTTGTCAACCATGATTACTCGTGAAAAAGATATAATTTTAACATTACTAATTGCTCATTAATGTTTGAATAAATATTAGAGACGTCAATCTACATGTATCACCAATAGAGTGCTTTTGCTAAACATCATGAAACATTTCTTTTGTCTTGTCGTACGTTACGTTCACAAGATAATTTACGTAAGAAAAAATAATATTGAAATGACGGAAAATGTAATATTAATATAAAATTTACATGTAATTAGCGCACGATATATTATTATAGCATTACCAAGATATTTTGTATAACAATGAATATCTAGAAATGGAAACTTTGTAGCTACTGTTTTCAAAAAAAATATTACGTTACATCAAAGATATTTTATACAGTTTATGTTCTGTAACGAGTGTCCATGTTATTTAGAAAATATCTTACTAAGGAAAATCCACAGCAGACTTATCCATAAAGATTGTTTCGGATAGATTTGGGATGGATTTGTGACACTATAGGCGTTACTTCATTTTCTTGAGGTAAAATCGAACGATTAATAAGCGGTAAAATTAGGGTTAACACCATTTTAAGATACTAAGAATATCGAAGAAAACCTATCACGCTTCAAGTAGTTAATCATTCTTGGCAGGTAAATCGTTCCTCAAGCAAGTAGGTTCGCGAGGGAACTAATATTTCTAGAGCAAATTGGTTATGAAAACAACAATTAATTAGTATCTGTCAATGGGAACACATTAATATAACTTTGAAACTTTATACAGAGTATATATAAACTGCAGATACAATCTATATATAAGACTTAACCGAGTTGATTGAATAAAGAACAAAGAAGCTTCACTCAACATACAATTTCAGAAATATTTTATTTTTGATTTGAAAAAATATAAATTCTTACAGTGCTTTATAACTTTGGTACGACTTGCTGTAAAATGTATAAGCTATGTAAAGAATTGCTGACTTACAAATTGAAAAACTGAATATTTTCTATTAATTACTAGTTTCCGGATATATGCTTATTAAGACTTCCTTGTTCCTCGCAATGACCTCCATTAATCTTTCAAGTTTGCACCTGTAGTTTATTTATACTCTATATAATATCCTTCGCATACGAGGTAGGTTTTTCATTCGCGGAAAGAAGCAACGGGAAGAAGTGAAAGAACGGCTTCTCTGTCCGGTGGATTCGTTACTTCTGCACGTAGGAGCGGCTCGCCGTGCGTAAAACGGCGTAACGTTTAACTTCTTGAAACCTGACGATGTTTAATGAGACGTCAAGAATTTGATGCGAGTTTTGAAGGCAGTCGCATAAGCACACGGCGGTCTTATAAAGACGGCCTTTATATTTGAGACGCTCGGAAATTCAGTGAGCATGTGGCAACGCCGAGATCAGTCTTTCTCTCGCACTCCTCTTCGATTCCTCGGTTTCATCTTTCTCCACCAACACTACACATATACCGGCGGCGGCGGCGGCGGCGGCGGCGGCGGCGGCCACACGTAACCACCCATCGTTCCCGTAGCGAAGTTTCTTCCTCTTCTTCTACCACGCTACCACCTTGCACCCCATCCACCCGACGTGCTCTTTTATTTTATTATTCGACCCGACCTCGGCGAGTTAGGCTGGTTGCCTCGGCGTATATACCAGAAGACTTCTTCTCTTTCCCTCGCTCTCTCTCTCTCTCTCTCTCTCTCTCTCTCTCTCTCTTCCTCTCCTTCCCTCTTCTCCTTTCTCTCATCTCTTCCGCGCGACCGCCGCTCGCTTCTCGACTAACGGAGAAACTGGAATCTCGGCGTCGAATACGAGGATCTTCTTCTCCTGCTGCTGCTGTTGCTGCTGTTGCTCGTTGTGCTCCTTACCTCTTCTCTTCTGCCTTCGCCACCTTCTCCTTGAAGCTCGTTTACAATTAGTTTATCTTGGTTTCGGTACGTCTCGTCATCGAGAGAATCCCTCTCGTGTCATTTATTATTCACTTTGCCGACACGGTACTATCGTGACTTCGTCGCCGAGAAGTGCATATTAAAATCCATGCACAGAATCCCGGAAGAAATAGAAATTATGAAATCCTCGAATTAATGCGATTCGTTTTTGAGACGTTCAATGAAGTGTCAAAAAAGAAATCGCGTAAATGTTTCCAGAGAAAATGTTCATTGAATCATTGTTTTTGGTAAAGAATGAAAAGAGGCTAATCTCATTTGGAAATTTTAATGCATATTAAAACTATACAATATCGGAAAGTCATAAAGAGATATATGTGTAGCATAAACCAATTTTATACGATTGCCTTTTGACAAGATAATCCCAAATGAAACATCAAAAAGTGAATCATGCTAATGCGTTGTTTGTTAAACGATGAAAAGATAAGAAGCATAAGAGGCTTTTACGCGTATTAGAATTATGCATAGTTAGTTGGAAATCTCGTGGGAATTACATGTTACAGCTTAAGACGAATTTACACGGTTTACTTTTAAACATCATCGCACATATATTATTAGATATGGATCGAATAAACATATTCACCGAAATGTTCAATTGTTGAAAGAAGTAAAATTGTTATCTGCATCCAATTTGACTGATCGCTTATGAGAATCTGTAATAGCGCCAAAAATTTGATGAATTATTCGTCGCTTGGCGCTTAAAGCTTCTCGTATATTTGCCGAAATGAATCATCTAAAGTGAATTATAAAAATGAATCATACAAATGTTATTTTAAAAAGTATATACAATATTACAAGATAATCGTTTGATGCATTTAATGCAATATTATTGATGGGATAATGTTATACGATAATTAAAATTTTTATAAATTAATATCTTTAAAGTTGTATATTCTATTAAATATGAAAGGAACAATAGTTACCTAATCCTTTGAGTTAAATAATATTTTGTTATTTTAATTTCCATCATGTATGTCAAAATGTAAATCAATCCATTTCCGTCGTTTCAAAGTAAACATTGTTCATATTAACACATGCATTTAAATAAAACATGCACGTAAATAAACTAAATTTGAATTAAATTAATAGATTTTCTTATAAATTAATTAAATCCATTATTTTAGTCAAATTAATGATATATTGGATATTGGTGGAAGTAGTGGCGGTCTATAGAAATGATTAAAAATAATTCAAATTAGGTATAATTGAATCATTGTATGAATAATAAAATTCTATAAAAAGTGATAGGGCTCTATCTCTATTTTCAAATTGATATTAGGAAGTTAATTGAAAATTATGTTTACATACACATTTAGTAATATTGTTAGCCGAGACAAATAGACGGCCAGTCAAATAATAGGAGGTAGGTATTTAAAAAGAGATGAAGGCACATCATGCATTCTTTAGTTGGAGCTTTTTCAAAAGTCTCGATTGCTCAGAGGAAGCGACATTGGAATGTAGTTGCGGGTGGTTCAATTCTTCGATGTTACTGTAAACAAAAACTCGTTCGTCCAATACGTTCTCGCCATGGACGATTCGGGATGGTCACTATGAGTTGAACCGTGTTAAATTCCGGCTTTAGCCGCACCAGGATTTTTCATAACGCGATTTCCTTTCTCTTGTCTTCTTCATCTCGCGCTTCTTCGACCGCGCCCTTCGAGCTGCAACGAGCCTCGATTCGTCCGTGCAGATCCTGCAAGGTGCATCACGCGTAGCGACGGGTTTGATCCAATTGAACCGTTGCGAACCACCGTGGAGAGCTATCCAGAAATGGTTGGAATCGACGTGACGGTTGCACTTCCCCCACTCTCCTCTCTCTCTCTCTCTCTCTCTCTCTCTCTCTCTCTCTCTCTCTCTCTCGCTTTCTCTCTTGCTGATTTTATTTCCTTTCATGCAAAAAGATGGCGAATACTAGCTTTACATAATAACACGGAAGTGGCGTCAGACCGAGACGGGAACTCATCTCATTATTTGCTGTTACTTTTTCTCTTTTCGCCGATTCTAACTTGCGAGATTTAGAAGCGCCTTCGTTACGCTACATAGTTAGACATTAAAAGAGCAATGATAATCTAATTCCTTGAATTAAATAAAATTTTTTGTTATTTATAACTTCCAACTGTGTCAAAATCATTCCATTTTTGTGATTAGTTTTAGTAAAGTAAAAAACATTATCCATAATTTATACTTAATAAATAATAAACTAAATTTGAAAATACATTTTCTTGAATAAATTATTGAACTCCATTTTTTTAGTCAAATTAACGTCATGTTAGATAGGAGCAGGTGGTGAGCTAGATATACGTATGCGTGATTAAAAATAATATAAATTGAGTCTAATTTGACATTATGAATTTAACAGTGTAATTGAAAGAATTCGAATGTTACGATGTAATTATTCGTAAAATTACTAAATGACTTAGAAAATTCAATATTTATATTTACAAAATGAAAAGTCAAAGAAACTATGTTTTAATTGTTTCTAAAAATTTATTATTTACATTGTTATAAAGTAAATTCTACTATTAATTTTTTAAATAATCATGGAAATATATTTTCTAACTTTTTAAATATAACATTTATTTTATGTATGAGAAACACGCAGTTTCTTTGATATATTATTACTGGAACTTATTTATACTGTTATACAATAAAATCTATTTTATTAATCTCTTGAATAACCATGGAGATGCTTTCTCTAACGTTTTGAAATATAATGTGACATTTGTTTTATGTATGAGAAAACGTGCAGTTTCTTTTATTGTTATCGAAACTTTATATTATAAAATAAAATCCATTTTATTAATCTTTTGAATAATCATGGAGATGCTTTCTCTAACTTTTTAAAATGTAACATGATATTTGTTTTATGTATGAAACGCGCAATTTCTTTTATTGTTACTGAAACTTTATCTTCGATTCGATACATGAGTCTTAGAACTTTCCATTTGACAATCGGGCACTAACTTTGTGCGACTTGCTAGGAATTATTAAAGATACAGACTGTATGTGCAAGACGTAACGCAATTGAGTTTGAACTAATTTCCGAGTTGTAACGTTCGATCAGCACTAAATCTGCTTGTTTGGCATTTTCAATGCACGCATGAGTAATTGACGATTCGACACGATCGTAAACTTTCGTCTTTCTAAGTATTTTATACCGTTAACACGTGGCTCATACACAGAACGAATGGACAAATCTTTTACTACTATTAATCCTTAACCCGTCAGATGGAAACGCCGTATACACGTGCCACTTAGCCTAGGAGAGAACTTCACAATAAAGACAAGTGAAATTTTAAAGGGCGCTCAATTAAGCCTCTACGCAGCTAATTTACGACATCGTTATTTCATGCTCATTTACATGGAAGTAATGAATCTGAATAATGTATATCGTAAATGCAACGCGTTTCTGTCTTGTCGATAATTTTGAAGAAGCAGTTTAATGTGACATAAAGAACTAAATGCATAAATTCTTTTTTTTATCTGTATGATCTGAGTTTCTTCACGTTTAACTTTTACGACGATAGGAAAACTAGTGATAGCGAGATCTTTTATCGCGTGAAATATAAATTACCAGATATATTTCTCTAAGAGAAAATATATTCCGTATATAAATACAACTATATTTTTAGGAATATAATTGTAGGTATATAAAAATTCGAAAATATATCTAACATAAAAGATATTCCGTACTACTTGTAATTTTATTACTTGTAAGTTTAATGGCAAATCCTCTGATCACTTACAGCACTATAGTCAAATGTTTTATTTTATATTTACAGTTACAATCGATTTGGCGAAAATGTTGAGAAAGATCATCACTCGTTGCAATTTCTGATTCTTAATATTACATACTTTTGCAAGTAAATCTTGAAATTTTCTATTACAGTAAAATCTGAAATTAGTTAAAGAATGTGACTTTGTTATCTATTTGGCTCTCTGAAGTTTAATTCACCAAAAGCCTTTTACCAAGGAAAAGTCCAACTTGCTCTGAGAATGCGATTAAAATTTAAGTCACGAATTGTAGAACGTCTTGTATATGCTTTAAATATATACGTTGAGTTAAGAATTAAATCGTTTCCGTACGTTTTGATATCAAATCATGTCTAATAATACTATCGCATTAATGATAATATAAATATAAAATAAAAAAAAGTTCACTGGGCTGTACTGAAAAAAAAGTGTAGTAATAATTACCAAATATTTTGAAATAATTTCAATCATAAAAATAATTTTGCTTTTCTAAATATTTAATAATTATTATTACCAAACGGTTGGTTATATTATTATGTTTGATAACTTACTACACTAAAAAGGAAATTTACTAAATCTTAATAATATTTCTTTAAATAGTATTAATTGTAAGTAAACATTTACTTACAGTACATATATATTTATTCAATAAAAAGCTAATAATTAAACCAAATTAATAGTTTTCGTATCAAATAAATACATGTTTACACTTGGTAAATACTTAAAATTGTAAATACATCAAACAAATATTTATTAAAATTAAAACAATTTTTTCAGTGCGTATTTAAAAAAGTAAAATTATTTTTAGTTATATATAACCAAATATTTGATGGAAATTATTTCGCTCAATATTTGGTAGCTATTATCAGATTCTTTTTTCAGAGTATAATCAGCTTTTGTTATGAAAACAGCTTTCGCTCACAATCGATAAAATACGATTCTCATTCGTGTGTCGGAATATACGGAAGGAAACTTCGATGGCATTCGAATCAGTCTCTAATCGGTCAGACGGCGCGCGTTACGGTTCTTTCAGGACATTCCCAGGACTCCCTTGGCGTCACGTCGCGCCGTGTTGTGTCGTCTGGGATCCCCAGTCATCCCGGAGTTGTCTCCGGGGTAACTCGCTACCGTACACAGCAACGACAAAACACATAAACGAGTTTTCGGTACGTTAATCCAACGTCGAACGTAATTCCAGCGCGGTGGCATGGTGCGCGGAGTTGAGCGGAGCGGAGCGGAGCGAAGCGAGTACATCGTGGCCTCCCTACTGGTGGATGACCCCATGGACTTTCATCCGCGTGCATACACGCGTGCACATGCGCGCTGCACTGCTCTTCTCCTACATCGCCGTCATTGTACATACATGTACATATACACACTTTATCGGGCCGGACCGGTCGTTAGAACTTTAAAGCAAGCGGGGGAAAGAGAAGAACACGCGCATTGTTTTACGACTATTTTCCTCTCGTTCCTTCTCCTTCAGTTGTTTTTTTTTTTTTTCTGTTTTTTGGTTTGTTGTTTCGGGCGTTCACGGAGCCGCGTATATTCGGAACACGCTCCGTGAGACGGAGCGGAATACTTAGAATTCAACGATCCCCGCTGGGAACGTAGCCGATGTGCGTTGGATATTCGCTCGATGAAACTCATACCCCGGAGATTGTTGCTTGTTTAATCCCGGCATCACTACGTTCCCCGGTGATTACGTTTACCAACGCGCGAGTGTTGTCGTTGTCACGCGCCGCGTCTTTGAAAAGCGATACCAATAACGCGTCGTTAATCTCGAAACTCGGCGAAATCAAAGTACTCATCGCAGTTGGAGGAAATAAAACAATTATGATACAATTTACACTACGATCAAATGTTATGGATCAAATGTTTACTTATTTTTATCGTATATTATTTATATATATATGCCATTCACTTCAAAATACAACTAAAAAAACATGATGAAGTTAAAACAAAAACAGCCTATTAATTATAAAAAATGAATTAACTTAACTTAAAAAATTATCACAACTCAAAAAGAATGGGTTTTTAAGGATGAAAAAAACGATGAAAAAGAAAGTATTCTTTTTGTCGATGTTATTTGATCAATAATTTTTTCAAGTTTCAAAATAATTTTTCTCTTTTCCAGATAACTTAATTTTTTGAGCTGTGTCACTTTTGAAATAAGGGAACGATATTCACATCATAAATATAATAATAATAGAATCTCATTTTTCATATTTGAAACTTTCTTACCGCATCTTCACCGCATCATTGTGTGTTACAATATGTATAATTGTGCAACAGAATAATTTATCTGATTGAGATTTAATTTGAATAATATTGATTTAATTATGAGTAATTAAATGTATGATTTTATCTTTTTTATCGTGATTTTTTAGAAAGATTTAAAAATATTTTCATTTAGCATAATAATATTAACAATCCAATTTCATATTATACACGAATCACGTATACTCCATTTATCCTGTTTTATATGCAAGATATCGCTGCGCATGTATTCTTTAGTTTTTATAATTATCAATTATTATTATCGGACACGAATCTGGTAATTTAGTTAGACTTTAATTAAATCATCACACAATAAAAAGAGTCAATTCGCACATCAAAATATTATAAACAATTTGCACAACATACGAGTAAACGATTATATTTCCTTTCCTGTCTATACTATGATCAAAGAGAAATAATTATTTACCGTCAAAAAATAGGTACCGTAATAATCCACGCGGCACATATCGAGTTTTACCTCGGCCTGAGAGCACAAAGAGTTAATACGCGATGTCAACGGATTCGATGGTATATACAGCCGCGTCGCTTCGACCATCCCGCGCGTTGGTGACACGCGTTTAACGCGATCGATAGGAGCGCGTAAACTCCGGGCGATCTGTCTCGTGCGCCGAAAAATACCGCCGATCCGGGGCGGATCCTCTCTGCGGCACAGCACGGCACGGCGCTGCGGGGCGCGGTGTGGTGCCCTGGTTGCATTATGGAAATCAGCGGGAATCGTAACGCCGGGTATGCGAGACACGTGAATTAAACACGTAATACACCGACTCGCGCGTTGCACCTGTCGCGCATGCAAATCACTTAAGCCATCGCGAGAGCGAGCGAGCGAGCGAGCGAACGAGCGCGGCCGGTTTCCGAGCTTTTTCGGTGAACGTGGTGTATGCGTGTGCATGCACACACGCGCGTGTTCTCTAGCGAGTTGTGTTGTATGTGCGCGGGCGTGTGCGGAGCGCGTATCGCATATCGCGAGTATATATACCTGTGTGACTATTCGCGAGGATCGGGGGATTATTTATTGAGGAATTTCGCGATCGGCATACCGCACCATGCCGCAACTACTGCCGATCGTTTGTATTTTTTTTTTTTTTTTTTTTTTTTCCCGGCTAAAGACTGTTAGATCCTACCGCCAGAAAAGTGGATATCAGCGATGTATACCTTGGTAGTCGTCGTGCACACGGACGAGTTTTATCCGCAGTTTGCTATTTACGTCGCTGTCGCTTGCATCGCTGTCGATTTAATTCTCGTTCGTGAAACCATCGACTTCCGATTTTCTCGACTTCCTGTATAACGACGCCGATGTAAAAACGACTTGGAGAGCTTTCGCGCTGGTGCGTTTTATGTTTTCGATTCTTGGCAGCTCTCGGCGTCGCTCTGAAACTATTTTAAATCAGAAACGAATGCTTGCGCTTGATAATAGATAATGGAAAAATCTGGGACATTCGGGGAGATAATGCGAAATCTAGAAATTTAGGATGCATTAGGAGATATTACAAATCATACTAATGCAGAGAAAAAACAATTTTCAAACGCAGATAATATTTCTTGAATTTCTTTCGGATTCAAGCAAATGAATGCAAAATAAACATGAATGAATAACTTGCTTAAACGAGTGTAAACGGCTTCGCAAGCACATTGTTTAATCATGTCTATCCATTTGTTTATTTGAATCCAACTTTTAGCATCTCTTTCTGTAATAAATAGTCTTAGCTTATATTATTGTACAGATTGTACTTTATTATCAAGTGAATCTCTCAAATTATTAGTGCATTGTGCTTTTTCATTAAAAATCTATTTGTTACCCTGATCACAGTTATCAGACGTAAGGACGGAGTTTCTAGAACACCCTATATAGAGGATGACACAGATACCGAGGTTATCGTATCTTCCATGGCTACGAACATGTTACTGGTAATAACAGAATTCGCCCAGTGCTCGAAATTTACTCTCGCAACGTGCCGCGAGATCTACGTCGCGAAATTAGAAACGAGGAAATACTGTTTCGTATAGCGGATACTGGGTAAATCGGATTGCTCGAAACGCATTGCTTCACTCCGTGATCGAAAAAAAAAAATATTCGTAACGCGTTACGACATGTTATTTGTGCGTTTCAGTGAAATGTTGCGGGTATAAATTTCAAACAATAGGCAAATTCCAATAAATTGCCAATTTCATCTCGGTTAAATTCGATGGCAGTATTTCCAATATCTTTTGATTCAATATATTTTGAACTTGCAATAATTCCTATAGAAAACAAAAGGGGATTGACCGGAAATATCTAAAGCTCTTATTTATAGTCGTATCATTATTGAACAACTTATTATTAAATATGTGATATGTTTTATAAATCGATCTTGAGAGTCAATTTGATTTGTTTGATTACATCATATTTGCAATTGCGATTGTGCTTTGAATTAAATTGTGGATTGGGATAAAGTTTATGTTGAAATACAGTCTGAATTTTTTCTGGTAATTTAATAATCAATTTTGGAAATAAAATTGTATGTAAATGAAATGTTAATTTCTTTACAGTTTTAAACTATTATCATTTATAAAAAAAGAAATAATTCGTAACAACTAAAATTTGTTATTAATAATATACATCTCTAGTAATCGTAATATACATTTATATACACTGAGAGAGAAAAAATAATTGTGGCAACTATAAAGTACAACTCTAAAATTTAAATACTTGCAACTAGTTTTAAAAAGTAATAAGAAACTAAAACTAAAGTAATACCGAAAACTGTAAAAATATAGTATTCAGTACTACTTTAGTTCTTATTATTTTGTAAAATTAGTTTACTAGTTAGTAAGTACTTAAATTATTAGAGTTGTTAATTTAGTAGTTGTAAAAATTATATTTTTCTCTGAAGTGTACGTATCAATTAAATTAAAACAAATTTTCTTTCCAATTGGAATTAGCAAACAATATTATTTCCGTTGCAAAACGCTTTCTCAATCGGACAGTATTAATCGTTGCTTGAGACGACGTTAATAATTTGTAAAACAAGGTGTAAAGTGCTGAATAATAGTTCATTCATCAAAATTAATTTGAATTACGAAGTGAAATATTTAGCGTTATTTCATAATTTGTTAGACGTGTCGCACAAAATATCAAGCTGACTGCACTGCGCGCTATACGTGCACTCAAGATTGCCGTATTGTCATTTGCGAGGTGACTCGAGTCGGCAGGTAGCGGCAGGTCCGCTCTGTGTGTCGTCTCATTATTCATCGAGATGCGATCGCGTCAAGTACAAGGAGACGTGAATATTTCCTGCGCACTATCAGCCCACGCGGTAAATTAACTTTCGCATTTCTAATGTCGATCATAAATACGAGTCTTACGTATGGTAACCTATTTCGTCTGCCGAAACGCTCACTACATAACTTCTAACATTAAAATTTTTCATTTCGCAACATTAAATAACCCGGTCGCCATTAAATCTTGTAACGTAAAGTTATTGCTGCCATCTTTTTTTTTTAGTTTAGAAACCGGGTTATTCATATTTTGCTTTTGGATTGCTGTATATTAAAAACACTGGAGTTTCCGATTAAAGTAAAAGAGTGCAGTTTTATATATTCGTCTTACATTATTCAGCGAGAAGAACGGGCCTCCTCTTTCTAAAGGACGGAAGTTGAAGAAAATAAAATAAGTGACGATCATATTATAAATTCGGTACAACGAATAAGCTCGCAACGAGTAAGCTCTCGTTCATATCCGATTTCGAGGCATTTAATTGCATTCAATTTACAGTCGTCGCGAATCGCTGATCGTTATTTAAATGCTGCCTCTCTCGCTTCGTCTCGCTCGGCAACGATGCGAGGATGATTCACGAACGACGAAATGTGAAAAACAAACAACGAAATTGGAATAACGGTCCTTGTCGTGTTGTCGAAGAAAGCGAAAGAGGGTATCTCTTCAAATGATATATTTACGTGTTAATCGACGGGCCGGTAATTTGTGCCTGAAAAAGAACTCGAAATTGTCGCTCGGTCAACGAATTATTTAGAAAATTAACTCGCTCGATTTTTGGATCGTCGACGCGATGTTAATTTTATAGGCAACGGAAGCCTATACCGGTTGTGAGAGCCTTTACAGTGCCGTATGTATTGTATATGTATTCGTGTGCGTGTACATGCCCGCATGTGCGTACATATCAAGTTCCGGTGATATGCAGCGTGGCCGAAGAAGTTCAAGCTTGTCCGCAATTCATCGGTAGACATCCACCGGACACGCCGTCAGCGGCAACAGCAGCGGCAGCAGCAGCAGCAACATCAACGGCAGTCGCGGCGGGGCAGGGGTATCTTTTTTTTTTCCATCAACCTTCGTCACGGTTTTTCACGAACTTCTGGTGCCGCGCCGGTCACAATGAAGGTAACGAAAAACCCGCCAAACTGGTTCCGGATGAACGTCTCGCCGAAACACGCTCGCGTGCGAGAGCGCGAGAGCTCTCGTCGGGGATACGCGTTTAGCATTTTTATATCGTACTAGAGAAAGCATTAAATGCGAGAAATAGCATGCGACTGTAATTGGTATTGCGGCTTACTCGTTCATAAATGCGTTTTTGATAATGATAATAATCGGTATCAATTAAACTTAAATTATATTTTTAATTATGGTGCAATTTACATGTAAATGTCTTTTGAAAATTCCTCCTCTTTAATGATGTGTTATTTTGGTAGTATAATTAAACATTGTAGCTATATAAATACACATATAATTAACACATAAAATATAAGTATATATAGAGAGTATATATAATAGTATATAATAATAATGTTATTTAGTTATTCTTCCATATGAATGAGCGCATTTTTGGTGATACCTTGATAATATTATATTGATATTCAATATAGTTAAAACGTATATCTAAAAGATAGGAAAATGCACTGAGAAATGTCAGGAATTTCTGTTTTTAATAAAATATTTTTATATATTTCAATTTGAAAGTCAACAACTTACTGTTTCTTCTATTATTTTTCTTTATATTTGTTTTTACAATATATTTAATCCATTCTGGTTTCGAAAGGAACAGAAAAAACAATGAGAAATTCAGATTAATATTCAAAAATATTTGTGTTCTGAAAAGATAGAGGCACTTTGTTATACACTACATTACATTTTATGAACGTTGTATTATCTTTCATATTTATTCTATTTCAAAATTCCGAAAGGTCAAAGAATAATTTGTAAAATACGAAAGTGTTTATGTTATGAACAAAAAACTGAGGTACTCTGTCATACAGTACATTATGCTTTACGGATGTTACTTTGAAAGACTTATTGATTTACTATGCGTTTAAGGGAGGCGCGCACACCCTACTGAAATCCATATTAAAGAGATATACGTACATGCATTGTTGCGGTTTTACGACTTACCTGTCTACACGGGGCGCTTTTATTGCATTTCAAATTACACAGTACCTACGCACTGCTTCTCGCACGGAATGCATAATGACTCTTCCTCACGCGCTTTCAGCTTCGCTGTAATTAAAAGTGTAACGCGTGCGAGTTATATCGCACGCTCGACAGGCGGATAAAGGCGGTGAAAGTCGTTTAATTGACTGAATAGACTTGTGTTTTGTTACAATTAATGCATTCGATTGTCTATTTAAGACGCTTCGTGTATCCTATTTTCATTGATTAATAGTACCTATGAATATCAATTCGTATCATTCGAAGAAGTAACGAAAATTGATCAAACAACAATCTCGAGTAAACGCTTCAATCGCGAGTTGCATCAAAACCACATTGTAAATTTATTGCATTTAATTCACTTTACGTAAATATACGCTTGCGTTACCGGGGTTAGTAGTAACAAATTCAATCCAATTTACAGTTGCTCATCAAAACCATATTGGAATTCTGATATTCCGTAGAAAGATTTTAGTTTGCTATTACAACAAAGGATATCTACACATATCGATAAAAAACCTAAGGAAAAAATTCAAAAGGATCAATTTTTTATTCTTTATATAATAAAAAGTAATTATTCTACTATAAAACTCTTTAGATAATAAAAAGTGACAGTAATCACTCTTATTATATAAAAATCTTGTTAAACACAAATTAATTTTTGAAACGTAATATTAGCTTTTTCTGATCGGTTATATTATTAACAGGTCACCCTGTATATTTTATTATAATAACCCAGCTGCGATGAAGAGAGCTATTAATCGATTAAGAGTTTCTCTGAATTTATCGGGAGCGATGTGAGAGCAGCTGAGAGTCGCAATAATAGAAGACTGCACGCGGCATCGTGCGAGACCCAGGGAATTTACCTGCCGTACATTTGTCACGTCCTAAATTGCATTACGCGCTACGTTGGATTTCTATATAAAATGGCCCTAAGAAGCCATCGACTTTGCTGTCATCGTTCAATCTGCCGTGGCATGCTCCTCTGCTCTCTGATCTTTCTTCCTCCCTTTCACTTTCTCTCTCTCTCTCTCTCCCCCCCCTCCCCTCTTTTCTTCTCATGCCTCTCTCTCTCTCACGTACACATATAAGAGTACTCCGCCTTGCACTCTCGCCATATGGTTCGCGGCCCTGCCGTTCATTCATAATACACACAGTTCTAAAAGTTCAACATCTCGCAGACCAGTCCAGAACGCACGGACAGTCGAGCACAAAACGCCTTTTACGCGGTCGGAATTTTCCAAAATAAATCGCAAAGTGGAAAGGAATATATATATTTCATTCGTTCATGCTGCCAAAAAGGTGGCACGTTCTAATGCTCGAAAGCGCGAGTGAGGTAAATGCCGCGAGCTAGAAAAGAGAAAGAGAGAAGACAAATGGAAGAAAGGGAGAAAAATAGAGAGGGGCGGAAGAGGGGGGGGATAAAGGGAAGGACGATAAGAGGATTTGAAGCGAACTCCACGCTTTTGACGTAAATGTTGCAGACGGCGTGCTAACGCGCCGCAACATAAAAGCGTATGCATTTTTTACTCGCGTTATTTCGACGCAACGCGCGCACGCGATGTGCGTATCAATTCCTGAGTGTATGAAGAGAATAAGATATCCCCCCCGCGTGTATATTTGAATGAGGACGAGCTAATCTCTCAGCCATCTCTTGAGACTCGCGAGCAACAAATTAGAATCACGGAATCGCCTCGTTGAATGCAAATGCGCGGCGAGTGAATGAGGAAAAGAGCGCGGATGAATTTCACGCACGATAAATTTCACGCGCGCGTCGTACAATTTCGGGATGCAACAACGGCTGAAGGACAACATCACCGCACACGGCGAATGAAAATTTTGCAGGTGCCATCGTTAATTTTATCACCGTCGCGACTTTTTACCTCGCGAACGCGCGCGCGCGCGCGCGCCTCGTTTCTTATTATTACGATCTTTTTTTTATCTCTATTTCTTACCCGAGAAACGCGAATACGTGGGTGGTAAGGAAGACGACGAAAATTATGTCGTCACGCCTGGCTCTTCCTGTCAGCGGTCCAGCACACAAAGACCGCGATACATATATGGTGGCTGCGGGAACGTTTTCGTGTGCGCCGCGTGTACCCTCCACGTTTACCTGGCAAAATGGGGAAAGGAAGAGAGCACAGAAGGCGAGCACACAGAGCTAAAGCCCTATGAACGCGTGCAGGTAAACGCTCGAATTATATCTATAACGTGTTTATACAGGGTGATCTAAATTTTTATGTATAGATTTTAGATTTTTTTTATTTCAAGGAAATTTGTTCTTAAGGAGAGAATACCGAGGCAGACTTTTTTGAACTTTATTATGAAACTAAATCGTGGAAATGAATAGAAAAATGTTGTTCTTTTCTCAATTTTATAAATATGGTTAGTAGAATTTTAAATTGAGAATAAGGAAAAATGGAGATTACAACGAGAAAATTTCTAAAATTGCTTGTAAATTCTTAGAAAAATTCTTACAGAGTGCAACGTCGAATATCTCTTTGTTAAGGAAAATTTTCTTTACTTTAAAAAAGATGTCACTTTGTTAAGATAAAATCTAAAGCTGAACGCGCATAAAAATTGGGACACCGTGTATGTAGGTGAAAAGGGCTTCTATTGTGATTAGTAGCCGGTCCGTCCATCTGCAGCATCTGGTAGTTCGTTCGAATGACCGAATGTATCTGGTTGGTCGCTCGATTCAGCGATCAAGCGACGAATGTGATGTCAGTCCTCTGACGAAGTCGAAATCCAAAATAAACTGACGGCATTCATCGACAATCGACGGTGCGGGTCTCATTAGCTTCCATGTCTTGGAAGGAATTTTTTATGTCCACAAACTGCCCTCCGTTCGAGTCAATAGCTGCTCTCGTCGATCATATCGCACGTCATCTCGCAGACAATGGCTGTTTACTTAATTTCGTCGGGTACATGCTTATACTTTCTTTCTTAAACCCACCATTTATTCCGCGGACTATCTTCACATTAAAGAGAGTTACGAAGAATAATTTTAACGAGGGAGAATTGCGAGACTTTTGATAATTTGGACCCCCAGTTACTATGTAGAATAGAAGATTCAACATTATTATCTGGATTATCTCCGTTTTGCGGAAATAAAAAGTATTTTGGATAAAAGTTTAGCTTCAAAGAGGAAATGTAATATCTATATGAAACTCTTCGTGTTACATGCTTTTTACAAAATATTAACGTTAATACCAATTTAATTTTTTTATTGATATAAAAGTTACAAAATAGACGGAATTCAAAATATATTTACACTACACATTTAATATTACAATTAGCAAAAAGAAAGATATTCTTTTTTTATATTTAAAAAATGTACTACATAATTTTAAAATAATTTAATTTTAATTCTCACAATTTTTTCTAATTATTAAATAATTTGCACTCTCTCTAAACTAACTTTATGTAAATTTTTTTATCACAAATATATGTTAATTTTGTTGGAATTACGAACATATATTAATATCAAAATACATGAACCAATATTCTTGTGAGTGCATTTTCATATTTCAAAAAATTACAAATTGGGCAAAATAGCCTGCTTTTGCTTAGTTAGAATAAACGCACTAAAACGCGAAGCTTTTAAAAAAATGAACCAATTTTCAGACTATCTTTTCAACAGACCGTCTTTTTTTAAACTTAGAACGAATACATCTTTTATCTCAAAGAAATCTCGAAGATAAAATTTGCAAGGAAGATTGATACCGTTTTATCAAATGAAACGTTAACATGCTTTTCACGCGCGTTATAACTTCTAACGATATGTAAACTTGTACAATAACAAGAGAGTCGTTCTATAACGTCGTTCCGTGTTACACCTCTTTGTAATAACGTTTACACGCTCGCGCGAGTACACAATCGTCCTTCACGTCGAGAGAGTTTCTTCGTTTCTCAGAGACTCGAGTGACGAATGAGCCGCGATGCATCACCGGGTGACTGCAGCACGTTTATCCCTTACTTATGAAACTCGCTTTAACGAAGCCGGGCGCGCAGCCGATCGGACATGACATTTATCAAGACGTGATTTCGGCTGCATTTTTAACGAGCCACTCGCACTGGCGCGGTGCGAACGTCGTAACGTTGATGGATGGATTATCGTATCGATTCGCGTGAATTAGACGGAAATAATGTAACGTTATCGGGACGGAGGCGCCGCGGGGATTCTGCCAGGCAGCTGGTTATTATGCATAAGGGAGCGCCGGTGTGCCGTGCACCGCCCCTACGCTGCCCTGTGAGATACGGCTACGCTAATGAGCATATAATGCGCATAGAATTGTAATTGGCGTGCTGGTGGTGAGTATTTCGCAATGCCCGATGGCAATTCACCATTGTCTTACTCAGGGTGACCTGGCAATTCGTTTTTAACGCTAGGGTAAGCAGAAACAGGTAGTAGGGCAACCAAGTACGAGTGTGAAAAACCCAGGTCTCGTTCAATAACATTTGTTAGCAACTTTAGCAACGTAAATTCGATAAATTCGATAAATTCAAATTCTCCCTGATGAATTATCGCGTGTAAAAATATCTTTTTAATTAAATTTTGAAATTTTACACAATTTTACATTTTTACATTTAGGTATGATAACATTTGCGTAGCATTTTTAGAAATGGAGAAAGGTATTCGGGATAGAAACGGGAACTTAAAATATGGTCGCGTCCCGCTTTTACAATTGAAAAATCCGATGACCTTATGTCTTACTAGAATGCGAGTCCATTTGGAACGTCGTACCGTTGCGGCCAGGCCGAGGGAACGTGAGGCAAATCCTCTCTCCGCTGTCCTCCTTCGTTGCCAATAGCTCTCTCTCTCCCTCTCCCTCCCCTGCCCCCCCCCCCCTCTTTCTTTCCGCTTTTGTGGTAGAAAATCTTCTCGAAGGCCGCGAATGTCTTCGGTATTTACGCGATTACGCGCCCGTTCCTCGCCGTTATTCGCACTCGTTCGTTCAATGTCCGTTCCCGTCGTTTTGTCGTCGCTATGTTCTCACAGATTTTCACAGATCCGAAATTGCGAGAGAACAGGAGACGGGGGCAAGCGAAGTGCTCACATACAATGCGTCGATTAAGGTAAAGCGGCGAGCGTATGTACAAAGGACCGTCTTGCTCAACAGAGAACGCTCAACAGTTGCGTCGTCAAAGAGACGATTAAAAATGTATTAAGGCAAGTGTACATACATTCCACGTATTCCATCGGACAAACGTGGGTATTATGTGTCGTGAATTTGGTTGGGCTATTTACCTTCTCTAAAAGGGCGTACGTAGAGACATGTCTGTTATAACGCAAAATGCACTTGAAATTAATAGAAAAAATACTGAGAGAGATACATATAATAATAATTCACATTTGTAGTCTGTCAGGGCTGCTACAAAATTAGAAATCAGGGGAATGTCAGAGAAATTGAAAATAGTCAAGGAAATCAGGGAATTTTGCAAAATTTTCTGGAAAATTAAAATTCTTGGCTTTGAAGAAGATTAATATGCGTATATCATACCTGCGCAGTTTTGCTAATTTAACAATTAAATGCAGTATCAGCAACGTTAATAGTAATTTACATTGCTATGTTAAATTATTCTCTTAATAAAATATTTGACGGTTTCATTTGACTAAGTCAGAACGCACAAACATAAAAAACATTTCAAAATATTATTTGAAACGTCAGAGAAAATAATGAAATTTTTTTCTGGAAATCAAGGAAAAGTTATGGAATTTTAAGATTGAAAAATTTACAATCCTATTAGTAAATTTTGAGACACCCTGTATAGGCTTGTCCAATAAATGCACTTGGCTTCACTTACTTTAATCGCACTCGTAAACACAGTGCGTGCGCTTTCTCACGAGCAAGCGAGCCACGAAAAAAAAAAGAGTCGGCCAATCGTACGAATTAATTCTCGCGAACGCGTCGCAATTACGAGACGCACCGATGCAGAGGACAGCACGAGGGGGTAAAAAGAGATAAAGGGAAAGGGAGGATAACACCGCAGTGCGCCGCATACTTGCGGTATTTTTTGGCGATCGTCAAGCATACCGATATGCATCGTGTGCGTTGCATAAAGTATCGGTGGGTTCCTCTGCGCCCTGCTGCTGAGCGTATACGTCGTGAAGCGTAGCGAAAGAGTTCCACGGCACGCTTTGCCGCATGCCGAAGCGTAGCGAACTAATAGTCCACGTTACGTGCCTTGTAGCCCAGATTGTGCGCTACTACTTTTCGAGATCCTGCGCGAGAGAGAAATACCTCGCGCTCACGCGGATGAAACACACACTTTCTCTCTCTCTCTCTCTCTCTCTCTCTCTCTCTTTTCCTCTCATCTTCTCGTTCTTCCTCTCTTAATGCACTCATCGTATCCTGACACGCACTTGCGTGCGTTAATTTAACTCGCCGGATGCAGGACTCGAAGGAACGCAGAACAAATATATACGTAAGCAGAGAGAAGTAGTCCGTCGCAATTGAATCGTTCTTTAGAAAAGTCCATTTTTATGGATTTAATCTAATTTTTGAAACAGATCAGAATGATCCACAATATTCACTGTTGAATCTATAGTGTCAAATTTAACCTAATTTAAGAGTTCTCACTACTTTTACTCGATATCGTTATTTTATACTGAAACAATGGAGTTGAACAGTTTAAAACAATTCAAATTGGGTTAATGATTGACAATTTGACACTATAATAGTTTTAAACTATTCGACTCCATTGTTTTCGTATAAAATAACGATTTATTGAATAAAAGCAGTAGCGACTCGAATTAGGTTAAATTTAATTATAGATTAAATTTAATTATAGATGTAATAGTATTCTTTACATCAATCTTATATACGTTAATTGAAATAATATATTCTTATGTACAAATGATATATTACTCTCCAGATTACGCTTGAAAATAATATTCGTATTTTAGAAATAACGCATTTTTTACTACTTTTATTAGAACAACTTTAATTATCGGATTTGCGTTTGTGGAACGACTGCAATTCAACCACCGTGTGAATTAACGCGCTTCCAATGTACACACGTTTGGCTGCACTTCCGATGCGACGGGAACAGCGCGCAGCTTCTCACAAGGATGTTCACATCAGCGATGTGTATACAAATTGTACAACGTATATAAACGCGATTCCTTCGTCGGAACGGAATTATTCGACGGGTAGAAAAAGCGATTGCCGCTTTGGTTCGGTTTATAGTGTACGCGCCTCCTCTTCGTTCGTTAACGGCTAAAGAATTTAATGATAGACGATAAGCCCATGAGTCGGGGGAAATTCTTTCACAACCGTCTCCGCGTGCTTATGGCGTTGAGTCACGTTGTTGAATCCTCATCGAAGGTTCCTCGCATAAAAGCATCGTACAGAGAAACGCGAATCTTCAATTCCCTTCAACTCTCTCTTTTCACCATCACATAATGATGCAGTTTTGCAGACAAAAGTTTTATTGCTATATCGTAGAATTAATGTAGTATGTCAATAAAAGAAACTTGAGAAATAACTTAGATTTTGATATTATTTCCAAAAAATAATTTCACTATTTTACAAAAATATTTAACAATATTTTTTTATGTGCCTTTAGATATTTTTAATTAGAAAAACATTTACATCTTTGTATTACAGATTTTTTATTATTTTATTCAGAGTTGACACAAAGCTCGAAATCAGGGAAATGTCAGGAAAATTAAAAATCATCCGGGAAAAGTCAGAGAATTTTTTGCAAAATTTTTTTGAAAATTAAAATTCTTACAATTAGCTTTAAAAAAGTTCAATGTACATCACACGTATTCTATACAGTTTTCGATTATTACCTAACAATTAAATGCAAGCAGTGTCAGTAACATTAATAATAATTGCTACGATTAAATTGCTTTTTCAACAAAATATTTCAAAACATTATTGAAAGAACGAGGAAAAAAATCATGAAATTTTAGAATTTCTCAACAACTCTATTCATTATTTGAGGTTATAGCATTGAGACAGTTCTAGGCATGGTGGAAGAAGACAGGTGAGACAACTTGGGATGCAACAGAACTAAAATATGATCGGCTGAACTGCCGTTATGCACATTGTCTTTCACCTGTCTTCTTCCATCATAATTCTAGGAAGATTTTGAAAAACCTATCTTATTTATTGGCATTTAGAGATAAGATTTTAAGATAATAAGCGAACAATGCATCTGCACACAAAAATAACGATAGTGTCGCGATCGCTGAATGACCCAGGAAAATTGCGGAAAGAACGATCGCCCAAAGTAAAGCAAAAGCGCCAGTTACCATTATTTGTTGTTGTTCGGCCTTTGATATCTGTGGCGAGTTTGATTTCACAAAAGAGCCCCACTGCGAGCCTGCATTCGAATATTTTTCCAAACGATCCAATTACGCCTTAACAACGATTCATATTTACGCGACCTGCAAGAATTTCTCTCGATCGTAAACAATTCAGGAGAATTGTTCCGCGAATATTCATTGTTGCTCTTCTGTATTGTGAAGTAATACTGCGCTTTCATTATTCAATGTTCTAGAAAATAAAGATACTTTAATAAAGTCTTTCCATTTCTGAAAGGAAAAAGAAATTTTACATTGAAGTTTCAGTTTGATGTGGCCAACTACCGTGGTTGTTTTGATCATTGATTGCTAATTACTCCAGTAATCGTTGAACGTATTTCTGTCATAATGCAGAAATTCGCAATATTAATAATGAAATATCAGCGCTATCATTATTTCATAATCATATCTTATTTATTATTATTCTAATCGACAAATAATAATAATTCACATAAACATTTATCATACTTGTATTATTTGTATATTTGCAATAATCCATTTAATCATTTCTACGAAATTAAAAAGACTACATGTACATATGATTCATGCAAAATTTAAATATTTAAAAACACATTTTAATTGCAAAGTAATTCAAAGTAATCAGTGTAGACAATAAAAAGGAAGGACGTGCGTGTTTTATAAAATTTTAAATTAAGTCGCATCGATAAATATATTTATGCCAACGTCACTGAAATGGCTCCTTCACGCGAAAAAAAGTAGCTCATGATAAACGAAAGAATAACTCAGGTTTAAGGAACTATTTATAAGCTTGTAAATCCCGCGAATTAAGCATATTGAGCTTATCAACGGCACAAATTTTCTTCTTGCAGAAGGAAGACTAAACGGACGTTTTATAAAGCTTCTGCGGCTTAAGGATAAGAAAATCGGATTGAGTTTAATCGCAGAATTAGCATTTTCTTAAGTTGAATTTACAAGCCTCTGTCTACGTATAAATTTGTATGCGATCGCGCATTTACGTGCTACAAGCACTATCAATGGAGAAAGCGAAAAGAAGAAAGGGGGGAGGGGCAAAAGCGAAAGGAAACGAATGATAAATACGTTTTCATCGAATCGGTGAATATATCATGCGGCTGAGTCACGCCGCGATGAGCACTCGTCTTGCATTCTCCCATGCACAAAAGGCGCGGCACATAAGTGTGCCTACCTTTTCTCTCTCCAACATGGCTCGACCTCGCCTCGGCGGCATGGCGAGTGCAAATGTCGGGGAGTCGAAGGTAACGAGGGAGAAAAAAAAAACGAAGAGGGAAGGTCGGCAAAGACGAGAACCCGCCGTGTACCGCCGACGCCGCGCTCAACTCGGCACGCTTGATGGGTGATGCTCTTCTCGCATCATCAGCAACACAGTCGCCGATCTCTCGTGTGAAAGAACGAGAAGCGCTCTCGAAGTAACGAGAAAGAAGCGGCCCTGCTCTAACGAAAGTCTTCAAAGAGCGAATGCTTTTGTCTCATCGAGGCCTACTATCGAACGTGGAAAAACAAAGGGATGCCGACTACGAGAATGTGCCGAGTGGCCGTTGCGGGAAAGAAATGCAAATATATCGATAATACATTCTAGAGGTAATTCTGAGAAAAAAAAAAACTGTTACGTCCGCGAAGATTCAAATCTCGACGGCTAGCGAGATACGAAAAACATCAGCTTTCAGATCACACTATATTGCCGTTCTCTTATTTGCATTACAATTGCCATTGATCGGATTGTACCATAATTTATGCCTAACTAGATAATTACAGTCGAAAAGAGAGTTTTTTTTTATATATTCTAGAATTTATAGTTACAGCAGAATCGTGCTTATATTTGCCGATTCTTATTTTCGATTAAAATAAAAATAGTTTTGTAACTCCAAGAATAAATCAAATAAAAATAAAATTCCTATAATAATAATCTCCATGTTGGCGCTCCGGTTGTTGATGTATAAATAATATATTTATAAGATAATAAACTACAGTTTGCAGACAATTGTTGAAATGTACTTACCAACAAAGTAAACTGCAAATGTCGACTCTGAATTTGAGTCATCTGTGCGAAAGTAAAGTACAATAAAATATTACATATGTATACTTATTCGATGCTCACGTATACTCATAATGCAAGCAAAGGCAAAATTCGGTATGACGCGTATAGCATTCGACGGTATATAATCGTCATTAAAATTTCAGTACTTGGCCCATGTTGATCGAGTTTCTGCAGAGATTTTGGGAAGTCAAGGGAAGTATATACGAGATAAAATTAGAATTTAATTCAAGTTTAATTCGTTGGTTACGAAGAGCCACTGTAGTTGTGCATTGCGTCACAAATCTCACCGACAATTATGCACCGGTCCGGACATGTACGTCCTTCTTTTTCTCTCTCCGTTTTTCTCGTATAATTTATATACTATTTGGAATATTTTTAAATCGCTCTCGATGTCATACAAATACGAAAAGCAATTAGTCGATAATGACGTGCAAGCAACGCAAAGCGTGGTGCGCAACGAATAAACGATAACGTAATTACTACTAGCGTAATTATTGGTAACGTTTTAACGACTACAGTACGCAATCGGACTTTGCCTAATTAGCGTTCGAGATGTATCGCTAATAATGTATCGAGTGTAATATCGATTTATAATAATAAATTCAAAAGGTAAAAATCTCCCTTCCTCTGTGACTCTCGAGGAGCAAAAGCTGCCAGATCTGTGATCGAAGGGGCCAAAAACTCATCGTACAAGACAATACAAGGGAAAAGAATGACCAGCATAAAGAGTCGCGTTCGTTCATTCGTTCGTTCGTTCGCTCACTCGCCCGTTTGCTCGATGATGCTGTCTTTGCATAATCTCCGCGGCACAGTTACCGGTTCGCGTGAGAGAATGGCTGTAGACCAGCTTCTTGAGAGTGAAAAACGTCGAATGGCCCTGTAGCTGTAATAGCGATGACGACGGAGATGAAGGTAAACCGATGCTCCGGAAAGAATCTCGATGTGTTACAAGAATCTCATGTTCTTTCCTTCTTACGTTTTCTTACTTATTCATTAAACTCAATGACAACAAATAAAAGATACTATCGGTTTCTTTTTCAATATGCATCCACAGAAAAGATTTCTAAATTCAAAATTTATTACTCCTCAAGCTAGAATAAAATAAGATATAGAGCAAATCGTATTCATTCTTCAGAAAAGAATATTTTCTTCTTAAGTGAAAAATTCTAAAATCTAGAATGAAGTATTCTTGATGTTATTAATTTTTTTAACAGAAAAATTTAAGTTAGACACAATAAACATTTAACATTAAACACCGATCTAAAGGAAATCTCATTTCATTTTTGCAAAAGAAGTGCCAAAGAAGTTTTGCAGAATGTTAGCAATCTTACATTTTTCGGCAACGAAAAATATAACATTAACGTGGGCTCAGCTGGAACTCGAGATCTTTCGTTCCGCATATCTCTCACCTAACGCGCTACATCACCAGAGCTTCGCTGCCATGATGTTATAGCATCACGTATGTAACACTGGATAGATTTATTCTAAACGTAAGAATATATAAATGTAAATTTATACTCGTTTCAAGACAAGATATCGATTTTATTTTATTCGAGGGAGTAAAATAAAAATTATTGACTCAATTTTAATTATAATTTTATATTATTATTTTATGTATAGTTGAGCTAAGATTAAATACATCAAGAAATTTATTTTTCTCGATATTAGAAATCCTTTCTGAGAGTGCGATAACAACTTCGAATAATTATGCATATTTGTATATCTTCGACTATCAATCGACCATATGTTATGTTTTTAACAAATTCTATTCTGACAAATTTTGTATTGATAATGATCCGCTCGTGATCGAAATGTTTGCTAGCTGGCATGTTTTATTAAAGTTCATAATAATTAAATAAGACTTCTTTATTTATTTCGCAATTTTTTTATACATTATATTTCTGACTCGTAGCCCTTCTCTTTTACTCGTTTTTAAATTTTTGAGCCATAATATAATATCATTATATAATTTTTGTCTATCTTCCTTTTCTTTCCTCAACATTTGTTTCAGGAGATTGATGGAATTGGCCTGTGCTTAGGAGTGATACTTTTTCTTATTCTTTTGCAAATGTGACGATAACTCTGCTAATCATACGTTTTATTAAGTTCTCGCATATTTTATACCACAATTTAAATGTTACTTTTATTCATGAAGAAACTAAATAATTGATAAGAAATTATATTTTATTAACTATAAGTGACAGGAATAATACTTTATTATTACTGTGGGATTTTTATATAATTATATAATTATCCTTTTTAAAGGATTTTAAGACGATTTAGAAACTTTTTTGAAGACTTCGTCCATTGTTAGATAAATGAGGAAGGAGGATATAATTACATCGAGAGAACAATGCAAGAAATTCTCGATAGAAAGTATTTTAGTAAATTAAATCATATTCTTAGATATAGATTCTATAAAAATAAAAATGCAGGTTATTAATTTTTTACATCAATTTTTCATATCAATTTAAATGACACATTTACTCACGAAGAGAGTATATAATTGAAAAGAAGTTATAATCATAAATGATAAAAATTCTTTATAGTGTTATTTATGAATTATTGCGAGTTTTTCCTGTAATTATCCTTTTTTTAAAGAATTTAAAACTATTTGGAATTTTTTCTAAAGGCTTATCGACTTCGTTTAAAAAGTTAGATAAATGGAAGGAAGTATACTTCTCACTGAGAGAACAATGCAAGAAATTCTCGATAGGAAGTATTTTGTAATGTAAGTTGTTATATAGGTTCTGTAGATCTGACGTACTTGCGCGAGTGACCTGAATCGGGAACACAAGGAGATCTTGTGGAAAATGCAGCGAGCTGGAGTAAAAGGGCTGCGAAAACCGCCACTCGCAGCGCGCTTAATGGGTTATGCTTTCTTCGCATTATCGCTGAAATCGGTGGCTGTATATACACCGTATATGGTTCGCGTGAGGAAGTGTGCTTTCGAAATGCGATAAGGCCGCGTCGCGGGAAAACCGAAAGTCACGGTCTTATTCCGCGCGATAAAGGATTGATAGAAAATAATCGATGCTCTTTCGTCGCTTATGCGCATCGCATACATACTATTGTATGCCACACTCCACACTTTCGCGCTCGGATGACCCACATCCAAAATCCAATATTTTGAATCTTTCCCAACCGCTTAAATGCCAGAGATATCGCGGTTGGGAACTATCTCAACCAGCTCTTGTAATGAAAAAAAATGATGTTACGTCAAATATGCATCGTATGCGCTTTATCTTTCGAGAGAGTTTACTGTTGGTTCAGCTTAAATAAAATTCGAGTGAAAATGTTTTCTTCCACATATAACAAAAATATTTTTACTGACATGTTTCATGTTTGAGATCATCGCTGTTATATAACGCATTACACAAAAGCTTAAAATGTTTGTTAATCCTTCTTAGTCTTAATTAAAGCAACATATGTCATTATCATAATTCCGAAGACTACATCCGATCTACTTATCGTAACTCGTAATATTATTCCCCGAAGAACAAAGTGGTATGTTCAAGTTAATCAATGTCGCAACGTATCGCAAGGAAAGCCGGTGACGTTTTGCGGTGATGTTCGGCCGCATTATTCGGATCCTTTGTGTTCGCCTCAGGAGTTTCCTCGGAGAACGGGCAACGACACCACCAACACCGCGCGCTATGGCAGCCGAGGAGAAGACTACATTATAAACTCGCCGAAGAGACTATAGCGTCTTATGGGTTCGCGCGCTGTAAAGGTACCGTCCAGACCCGTAAACCTTACTATAATACATATAGGTATATCGAACATCGCGATGGAGCGAATGGGGACAAGGCGTAGCTTGTTGAGCGACAAGTACGTATGTACGGTTCTAAACTATAGGACTGTGTTGGAAAATCCTGTTCTAGGTAGCAATATTTGACCCACCATTATTCTATAACGTAAACTGACATACTATATGGGCGGAACGTACTCCTTCAAAAAAATCGTGTTAGAACATATATAAAAGCCGATTCTTTATGACTCCCGCTTCCGGGGTAGGTAGGTTGGAAGAGGAGCATCCTTTAATAGGGTGAGTTACCTTGAGAATTGTGTGACCATAAAGAATCTTATTCTTTTTTCCAACGTGCCGGATATTTTTTTTCGTTGAAAATCGCTAAACATGCCGCGGCTCACTTTGTTCCTCCCATCATTTCGGATACGGGGGTTGATTAAGTAGAGTTTTGACATGCGACACAGCGTGCCGTCATTTATAAACGTTACGACGACACAATACGACAGCGCGGTAACATTGCAAGTTTGGACGCACCTTAATGTCGGTACCGAAGGTCGGTTTGTGCCCGGCGGTTTGAAGGCGTCTAAAGGCCGATAGAGCGGCGGCCACCGAGCCGAGGAGAACGGCCACGTACCGTGGCGAACTTCGATCATGCTTCACCGGGTGGCTTCCTTTGTTTAAAATCATCCCGTTTGCCCGCTCGTGGGATTATATCTGCTTGAGCGATCAAGCATCTGGGAATCATCTCGAACAAATGCTCGACCGCGCGCGTTCGCGCTCGCGCTCGCGCGGCTTGATGTGAATCTCGCCTTTCTCCGCATTCCCGTCTAGTCGTAGTATCTCTCCTCGTTTCGCTTGCTCGCCAGTCTAAACACACGTGGAAAATCCGTGTCGTATCTTGAATGCCATCGCGGGATTTTCGCCGTGACAGTGCAAACGTAATCGCAGCGCGAATTGCTCGACCTTTTTCTTTTTTCTTTCTTTTTTTTTCAGAATTTCCTTCTTTTGACCAGGCAAAAGAGCACCCGCATCGCGAATGTTGGCTCGAGTGTTTGTAAAAACAAATAATAAATCAAAGCGTGATGTAGAATTTGCTTTTTTTTTTTAAATCACAAAATCGATTCTTTATATTTGATCGCATTGTCGACGTGTAGATGTAGGGAGAGGTTAACGAGTTTATTCATCAGAAAGTATTTATAGATAAAGTATTATTTGGAAATTGCAGGGTATCAATTTTTTTTGAGACGTCGAGGAGGGTTCTACACGATAAGTCCATTTATGCGTAACAATATTTAGAATATTTAAAAGAGATATTTATAGGAATATTTTATAACATATTTCTACAATATATTTTGATAGTACAAATTATTTGTTTTTTTTTTAAATTTTTAAACTTTGTATAAATTACATTGACTCTGTCTCCTCAATCTATTATTATAATTATCTTTTGTTCCCTTGGTTACATAAAATTTATTTTTCACAAAAGAATTTCTTTTTATTTATATCATTAAATTTATAGGTCAGAGTTCATGCTTGGATGGATTTTTAATGTCTGCAAGTGACGGAATATTTTCCGCAAATTACTGCTATTGCATTATATGATATTTTAATATAAGCACATTTTATCGTCACATAAAACGTTTATACATGTATTGTATATTTGAAAGTATAAAATTTATTTTCACTATAAGAGAACGTCGACGATTCTCTCTGACTTTTTTATTCCCGTATACGATAGGATTTCATCATACGGACATTTAACCGTATGATGAAAACTAAGAAAGCGACTTTTCCATCATCAACCGCAAGTTATTATTTACAAGACATAGTTCGACTATCGCGCGACATAATAACGTAACTCGGAATTATCTTCCACGGTGTAGTATTGCACGGCGATGCTGGAGGTAATGAATCGCACACAGGCTAGAGATTATTGCGGAACGCTTATGTAATGTAAGCCGCACGCCATGTATGCTATGGACCGCGGATACAAGGGACTCGCTTGTTGTAAGTTGAACGGTTCTCCTCCTCTCGCGTGTAATGCGTATACGCGTCGTGTGTATCGCGCGAAATGTGATATGTTTATGGTTTGCCTCCAAAGGCGTTTAGAGATAATGTTTGCTTATTCAGTGTTACAGAAGCGTACTCGCGCGCGCATGTCAAGCTGCATTTTTCCGTTCGATGACGAATCGAAAATACTGCATAGGGTTTTAAGAGCAGTTTTTATTTTTATCCGAAAGAGGGAAAGAGGAGAGAGAGAGAGA
>NW_017259459.1:481250-490856 GCF_001594045.1 Atta colombica
GAACGAAACGTGAGATGCAAGTTTATATGCACTCACGATACGCGATTGCAGCGTTCATCGGGAATGCAATTTAAATTCGGTTTTTTATATCTTTGTTAGTCGCATAACGCAACTGCTGAAATTTTTCTTAATATTTTTACTGTATTCGGTTGACACGCTCTGAGAAAATAAGGTGTGGCAAAAAGAATTCGTTCTGCGGGATCTAATCTCGGGGAAACGATTATTTTTCGCAACAACGATATCGGTAAATCGGTAAAAAGATTTTTTTTATTAATCGTACTTGACGCATTCTAATATTTTTATTACTTGCAGAATAGATGATAGCTTTAAACTTTTAAACAATTCTATTGACATAACAAACAGAAAAATATCATTCTATTGCTAAAAAAAAAGTGATTACTAAATTAATTTTCTTCCTTTTAAGAAATGGTGCTTATCTTTAATAAAAATATTTTCTTAATAATAATTTTAAAATATATTTATTACAAATTTTTAAAAAACTCATCATTATATACTTAAGAATTTTTCTTTGAAGAATATTATAAAATTGATAAAAAAAAAACGACTTCATATAATAAGCAAATCGAATTTGTTTTAATTTAATAATTTTGATTAAAGTATTAAACTTTATTTTAGGATTTTTCCAGAATATATTTCGAAGAAATTTATTTGCTTGTGATGAACTTATAATAGATTTGCAGATATATATGAATTTTTGAAATACATGAAAAAAATAATTATTAATTAGCATATGCAAGAATAAAATAAAGAATAAAAGATTCTTAGAACATTTTTGCACGCAATTCAATGATTAATAACGCTCAGTATTAAATTATTAATAATGAACCATTATATTCAGTTTTTATTACAAATCTTTGTTACAAATCTTAAGATAATAAATTACAGGAAAATTTAACAAAAATTAGTAAGCAATCAGAGTATTAAAAAATTTTAATTTTATCATGATTTCTATTGTTGATAATCACTTGATTACTGTAATACGTGCATAACTTTGTGGAATAACAGTTCGATATTTAATTGCAAAGCTTATGCGTGCACACGATCGATGTGACATCATAAAGTGAAGGATACGTGTCTTTATGCGGAGACAAGGTCGACATAAAGTAAATAAAAGCAGTCCTAAATCGACTCGTTAACGCACGACACGCGCGTATACGATAAGATAATCCATCGTGCACGGGCGTTACGTATCGAATATTAACATCGAGAATGACAAGGCGGCGACAGGGCAATCGCGATTATTTCGATCCGACGTCACACAGTTCATGATGCGGCCGAGGCCACTTTACGTTAATGCTCGCGCTCATTCGCCGTTAATAATTGGATTTAAATCGGAGCACTCCCAGAACAGCATTTTAATCGGCCGAACTCCAATACGCGTCGCATATTTGAATACGTTGCGTTGCGCCGACATAACTGCCATCGACCATGTTTCCAGTTTTGCCCATATTGCTTCGTTTACTTTCCTATCTATTCGTGCACGATATCCGATATTTTCTGCTGCGATTTTGAGCGCGGTCGAAAGCTCGACTAACGGTCGATTTTAGCGAGCTTCCTCACCGGGACAAATAACACCAGTTAAATCTTTGACGATCCCTTAAACGCAAAGCTTTTTTTATTGCATCGCCAGTACCGGCATTTGTTGAATCGACCCTTTGTTTTTTAACGAGCTATTAAAAATCGATGGCTTGTCGATGTAACGTTCATTAACGAGAATTTTAGGGGAGTTGATGAAATCGACCATGAATGGCACTTCGTATTTGTGCACGTGATAAGATAGACATGCTAGTGAATAGTCTGTCAAGAAATATTTTCAAATTTTCATTTTTTTTTTTTTTTTTTGTAAAAGGTATCAATATCTCGAACTTTTTTATTTTTATTTTTATATATCTATATTTTTCTTTTGTTTTTTAATAGACAAATATTTAGTTCATTCAAGAGTATAAAAGAAAAGCTGAATACTATTCTATAAAATATAAAATAAATAACTTGTGTGATGTATTTCCAGGTTGGATGCAATTCGCGCTTATCTTCGCTTTTATTCGCTTATCCATTGCCCTTATTCCAGCTTAATGGTAGCATGTGCCATATTTCCCGCATTCATCAATAAGAACGCCGGACGAAGACACTCGATTCACGGAATACTTTGACAAAACAAGTATGAATAATTTATCAGGTCACGCCCCGGTGACCAAGCTTAGCGTGAGAGACAGACGGGAAGCGAAGTAAACGTGCGTTTACTGCTTATTACGGGGTACACGACAATCTCTTCTCTTAAATCGCGAATCTTTCGCCGTGGCCTTTCCACGAGATATTCCATTTCCATTCTGCGAATCTCGTTATTTCCGGTTCGCTCTTCGCATCCTTCGTAACGTCGAATTATTTTCGAGCATCGCATCCGGTGCATGTATCATGAAAAATTGCGCCCGTTATTCGCATTCGTGTGCACGCTAGGATGTTTTCGCAGATATAGCATCGCAAAACTCAGAGATGAAAGTTGCAGACGCGGATCGATGACACTGTCATCAGAAATCTTTCGAAGTTCCGTTTTATTACAATTTCCGATCTCAATCAAATTTCATCAGATCGTAATGAAAAATCTACGTGCTCACAATTTCGATAAACTTGCGTATATAAGTTCTTTTTTGCTTTTCCCGATCCTTTTCACTTCTGAAGGAAAATTATATAATTCACTTACAGGGTGGATGTAGGGAAATCTGGCAAAATGCGAGAGCGAAACAAAATTTCGTGACATGAATTGCCTCAACGTTTTGAATTGCCAACGTGTCGAATGTTGTTGAATTTAATTCCAACTTCCAACACACAGGATCGTTTAGAATTTCATAGCAGATTGCAGAATCTTTAATATGCATATATTTCACAGTTGGAAGAATTAATCTCTTTTTATGTGTGATTATGTATGTATATAATATCGCTCATTTGCTACAACGTATAACTAAAAAAATTGTCATTTTATTTAATTGATTGTAGAAAAAGAATGGAAACAAAGAAAAAAAGAACATTACTTTAAAAGAATTTACTTTTATTTTTTTACAATTAATTATTACATTTTGTAATAATTGCAAATATCAAATATCAAAATTGTATTTTGAAATTAATCATTAATATAATTAAATTTTAATGATTCAAAATAATTTAAAATATTCAAATTCATTTCCTGGAAAATTTTGCTTTTTGAATTATATCGTTATTGTAGCAAATGAGCAATATGTACTATACCATGACATTAATTAATTAATTTGATTCTTATATAGTACATGCACGAGAAGTATATTTCTCAGTGATCGCAAAGCGATCGCTAAAATCGAAGTTGAATATGTACTTACATTCCCGTTAATTAATGCATCGAGAATCTGCATCAGTAGAAAGGTACTCTCACCGATATCGAATTAAATAACTTTCCTTTCGGGGAAGGAACTTCGTTATGATTGCGGAAAACTCACGGTGCAAATATAACCGAAAGTGGAATTGCGTACTCGACGGCTGGAAACTTTGGTGTTAAATATCGCGCGGGGGTGAAGAGGGAATAGCTCCTCGTTCTAACTGGTTGAAGGTAGAGGAGGGTTTATTAACTTTCTGTTTAAATAAATATAAAGGACTACTCTCCACGGTGTAGGACGGAATTGCCAACGGTAAAACGTGGACAAATTTATTGAACGCGACTCGCGCTCTTCCCTCTCTGTTTCTGCTTCTCCGGTGGATCTGGCAATGTGCGAAAGTTGATCACTGGAGTTTCGCTAAATAAGTTCCAAAACGTCTCTGAATATCCGTGTATTTTGCAACATTTTTATTTTACTCTGCTAAGTCGCCGTGTATTCCCGGAAGTAGACGTAATTCCAAAGTTTAAAAGTCGGGAGAGATGTCTTACGTTTCTTTTCCTCCTCTTTTTCTCCATAAGTTTTCCACGTCATAAATACGAACTTCGTTATTTATATATTTTTACACGCGGTGAAAAACGATAATGAATTAAGTAAACATTCTCGCGAATGTAATGATGTTTTAATTTCTTGATTTCTAGCATCGTCAATCATGAATATTCAGAGCGTTTGAGAAAATAATATCTTTGCTGTTTTTAGAGATACAATTGCTATTAAAGATTATATAACTCGAAGGAATAATTATATTAATGAAGTAATAATCACATTGATACACGAAAAAGATTTGAAAAAATTATAATTTTATCGTAAACATATTTTGTGATATTTCGAATCGGTTATAGTAAATATCTTTCCATATTAATCACATATTCGTTTATTAAATTTTCATCTAATGAATAAATTGTCCGTCGAAACTTCATAACTTTAAGCATTTAAAATGCAGAAAATATCGAATTACCTCCGAAATTATACTCAGTTTTGTGATATTTGGCCGAGTATACATACATGCTGTTTAATTATTCAATGTTAAATATTTTAGTATTTTCGAAAAGCAGCGTAGATTAAATGTATTCTTTATTGTTTAAATCTCAGAATTGAAGCATTCCGAAATTTCAAAAAAGATACCTAAAGCATTTGTATTTCATAAAAGTAAATCGTGGAAAATCCTTACTTTCATATTGAAAGCACTTGGTATTTCTTTCAAAATTTCGTGTAGAGTAGCCATTTACAAACAACTTGAGTTGCTCTTATGGTAAACGAAAACTCAGCGTTGAAAGATCGAAATTTAACTAATAGGGTCTAGCAGCGACGTAACACCCGTGACGTATTTTCTCGACCCAGAAAAGTTCCCGAGGCCCGTTGTATCGTTACACTAAAAACAACCGATATTAAATGTCCATCCCCGACCGTAGATAAACGCGTAACAACGTTTGCCAGCAAGTTATAATGACTTTTACTATGTCATGAGTACTCGCATCAACGTCAAAGCGAAAGTAAACTTTTATGATTATATTGAAAACCTCTCGGCGATTCTACTTCCGCTACTTATCGTTTATACCCCTCTTGAGGGTTTTGCGAGCACCGTCGCTTCTCTTGTCATCTTATTTTTATTGCAAGCAGGAAGACCGCTAACCCCGCTAACAACCAGATTTTGTTGTATATCTTGCGACTTGTTAGGCTATAGTTACGATTAGGGATGATCACGTATCTTGCGCAAGTAGTACAATAGCAGAAAAAAACTATACATTTATCACCTACAAAAAGAAATCCGAGTTACAAGATCAACGAACTTTTATTCGTTTTTTTTTTAATAATATTGAAAAAAAGTCAAATGTTGAGTGAAATAATTCCATTGAAATGTTTGATTAATATAATCTAAATATTCTTAGTTTTCTAAATAGTAAATATTACGACACAATAATAATATAGTGAACCGTTTAGTAATATTTACTAAATATTTAGAAGAATAAAATTATTTTGAATGTTAAAAAAACAAGTAAAAATTAAATTATTTCATTCAACGTTTTGATAATTATTATTACTCTTTTCAGTGTAGTAAACGGAAACGCGTTATTTATGACGAAAGAAAAATATATATTAATTAGAAAACTAAAATAAATATTTTTAAAATGAATATTATGAAAATTAAAATGATAAATAAGTATTTTTTTGAATATAGGGCATAATATTTTATTTTTGTACGTCACTTTATAAATAAGAGTAATTTTAAAAAGAATTAAATTAAGTATAACTAAATGTAATTAAATATAATTAAACAAATAATTAATAAATTTTATTATTATACAAATAGAATAATTTTTCTTAATAGAAAATATAAGAAAAAACATGCAGATAAACGTAAAACGAATATAAATTTGCTCTACTAAAATACAATCATAACGCGCGAATATATATTTATTTGAGTTTTTCAAGTAAATATTGTATGCGCATCTTATAAAAACGTAGAGATGAATATTGTCTCCCGGGAATAAAATCCTGCCTAATTAATTCAGATGAATAATTTGTACTGACTGTTTCATTGTAGTATTGTATGTTGAATAATCACTGTACTATTTAGCCAGTATCTGTAGAAATAGTTACAGAAAGCTACTACCAGCTATTATATTAACCTAGTTTTGTTGTAAGCATAACTGAGAGCTGCATTATATATTTTCATTATTTTATCTATTATATAACGAAGATTCCCGTTTGTTTTCACATATGCTATTCTTTCACATTTATCAATCGAAATCATCTTGTTTGAGCGAAGATAATAATTAAGTTAAACGAGACAAAATAATATTATAATGTTGATATGTCATGAATAATTTTCGTTCAATATTATTCTTTTTTTTTTAATACGTTAAATTTTTTATTTATATTTTTGCAACGTAATTGAAGTTCAAGAACAACAAGTACATTATTAATCTCCAAAATCGACTATTTTGAGAGAATTAAATAAAAATCTAACCTATTTTCTGTGAACAATTTTCATTTTACCTTGTCGTATAAAATTATTATCTTCCTGATGATACCGCCAATAACGAACCAGCTATATCTAATGTTCCGTTACCGTGTTACTCAATGTTTTCGTGAAACGAGACTGTTCAAATATCGTTGAATGACGGCCGAAAATGCACTTTACGTGATGGTGGACGGTAAGCGACACGTGATGAAACTTATAATTTAACGAGAGACGACACGTTCCCAATACTCGACTGTGCGCGTTATTTTCGCCCGCATTGGGTGAACACAAGGAGACGCGTCCTAGTTACGTGTACGGATTCATGGCGAGAGAAATAGAGAAAGAGAGAGGAAGGAGAGAGAGAGAGAGAGAGAGAGAGAGAGAGAGAGAGAGAGAGAGAATGTATGAGTGTATCAAAGCTTCAAAGCCAAGAATAACCATCGTAATCACGTGCTGCCACTTCTGCTAAAACGGTTTTAACTCCGCCAAGCCAAACTGAGCCAAGCCGCACCTGAATGAGGGAAACCCGCGTAAACGCGCCGCACGTGTACGTGTGCATGTCCATTCAAACACCGCATCTCCGCTGTCCCTCTCGGACGTGTAGTATTTTACGTACCTACGCGAAATTCCCGGATAACGAGTATGTAATTTTCAGGATGAGAGACCACCGCAGGATGAAATCCGAACTCCGAGTCGTAGCGTCCGAGTCACTCGCTTGTGCGCGGATTCTTCACATGATACGGTGGTACGTGCACGAGTATTGCGCAGGATTATGACACGAGGAAGAAAGACATACGTAGACGTATATGTACACATATACATCAGGATAATTATCGCGGTAGAAAAGCCGAGATAAACGCTGAAACTTTATTAATGATCGTTCGTTACGCGCATACTTACGGCTGAACGCTTTAACCTCTCGAACTTCGTAAATACATTCTCGATAAAAGCATCCCGACAATTTGAAAAATTGATTTCGGACGGCCCAAGTGTGTGTTTGTGCGGCCTGGTGAACGTTAATATAATAATCGATAACCGCCAAGTAATCCATAGTGGGTCGCGAAATCGAGACAATGGATCAGTGTCTGAACCTGCAAATATTTAACGAATTTCGACAGCGTCTGCATTTGATTTCGTCGGTATATATATCTATGTTAGGCTTCTTAAATATATATATCAAAGATAAATATTGGATCGTTGCATATGAAAATCCGGATTCTGGAAATTTCAGTTTCACGAAACATTCTTGTAACATGAACATCCAACGTTAATCAAGTATTATGAATATGTTACATTTAAAAACTTTCCATATGAAAAGTAATTTTATGCAAAGTATATATTCATATATATTTTTTTTTCTCATCTCAGAACCTGAGTTACATAGCTTTTTATCTGAAGAACGTTGCTATTGTATTATAAAAAATAATTACATGTGTAAAATTACATAATTATAGTGAATAATTTTGAGACTATTAAAGGCACATATTTACATACTTACAGTAAAGCCATAACTTGCAAATAAAATTATTTTTTTTTACAGTAATTAAACAATTTACAAAAATAAACATACAAATGGAATTAAGTTATAGAAATATTTATTAATTCGTCAATGAATCGCGTACAATTTTTGTTAAACGATGTTATTGATGTGTACGAACATAAAAATGCAAATATAATATTTGGGATATATTACTGTTATATTATGTAATATCACAAAAATGTGTATACTTATATAGAAACTGCAAAATGTATTACTATATTATTGTAATTTTCTGTTTAATATGAAGATATATTTTCTATAAATTGTAAAATTTTTACACATTATTTGTAACTTTACTTTTTCATACAGTGTGTAACATGTAATCGATTTCCTCATTCATTTCTTGATTTTTCAAGTTATACGAATTTTTATCCAGCTGTGTCAGGTAGATGCTGTTTGAAATTGATTTCGGTCGCAATGTCGCGATCAGCAGTTTAAGTTTTTAATTTTCTCTCGCTTGAAGAAGGGCAGAGAAAGAGAGAGAGAGAGAGAGTAGGATGGTCGATGCGGACGCACACAGGATTATTGCTTCTCAGCATTTCTCAGCATTTCCGTTCCCTTCTTCTGCGAGCGGCAGAACGCAGCCCGGGGGGGCTGATTCCCTGAAATTGATTCTCTCTCGTTCTCTCGAACCCACCATCTGTCGGCGGCATCCCCAAACGAAATAATCGACGAGATTAAGGCCTGCGGGACCGTGGTAGCACCGGAGATCGCGCGGCCGCGCTTTCTCCCTGCGACTCTCGTTTCTCTCTCGTCTTTTCTCAATAAAATCCGGGCACGTTTCGCGAGGATATTGTATCTTCGGACAAGGCACTCTTTTTCTTTTTCGTCCTCGTTTTCCCTTTATACTTGCGGTCAGAATCCTGGTCCGGCATGAACGTGTAATCACAACAATAATTTCCAGCGTCGTCTTTGCCGATTCTTCTCGATGCTCTCCTTCTCTATCTCGAGACTCGACTCTCTCTCTCTCTCTCTCTCTCTCTCTCTCTCTCTCGAAAGAGAGAGAGATGTGCGCACCGTTAGTCGAGGATTGTCAGAGCTAATCGATTTCTGCCGCATGTTTTTTATCGTACCGTGCAATGTTCTCTCGATATCATTTTCATTAGGCCTTAAAGTCGGCAGTCACGAACGAGTCGACAACGAAGACACGTCCTTTTTGAGATTTTTATGAAGTGTGTGACGTCCGGAATGAGGAAGTCGATCAACAATATTGTACTACGACACGTAATGTTTCAATTGGATGTTTAATTTATAATTTTTCATATTAATTTTTTATTTGTTATGGAATAGACGTATTCGTGAACAGAGCATCGCAAGAGTACGTGTCATATAATGAGATTGGGCCAAGCAAGAAGATTAAGGAGAACAGTATCCAGCTTTGCGACATGCGATACTTTGATTAGAAGTACATCTTTTTCGTGTTGTGTTACACTGTAAAAACAGTTAAAACAAGACACGATAGAAACATGATTCCCGAAAATAATTTTATAAATGTATACTATATTCCTAAATTGGGTGATTCTCTAAATTTTCATTAGGTAGTCTCTGTGACACGTGGAGAGAATTATTATTTAAAAAATAGTTTTTATATTTAAGCTAAATATTTTCTGTAAAATTAATATTATCAAATACATTTCTTTCTTTTTTCTCAATAAAAGATATACATATATATATATATATAT
>NW_017259459.1:493082-494911 GCF_001594045.1 Atta colombica
TATATATATATATATATATATGTATATATACTAGAATCATTGTATTGAATATTCATACTAGTTTATATGATGTAAAGTTATGTACTCTGGGGAAAAGAATGATACTCTTGAAGCGCATTGCTCTGTACAGTAACGTTTATCAGTCAGTATCAGTCAGTATCAGTCAGTCGTCATCGCGAAAAGGTTAAAGGTTAAAACTTTTATACAAAACACGATATGTCGAAAACAGGAAGTCGGAAACTAGTGTCTCCGATATATAATAATCTCAATAAATTGCATCTCTCTCTTACATTAAATATTTTATGTCAAAAATGTCAACGTCGACAAATTCTGTCGCTAACAGTACTCGCATGTGAACGTAACGTATTGTACAATATATACTACGGTAACTAAGAAATGAACTTTTAAACTACAGAACGTTGAACTTTCGATCGTATCTGCATATGAAAAAAAGATATACTCAGCATATGCCTGATCAATCAGATAGATACGAGGCAAGAAAGTTAGTCATTAGGTTTTAGTGATAATTCAATTTCTTATACGCCCATGTCTATGTCCTTCGATTTATCTGTTTGATGCAGAAGTAATGGTAGAAAATCTTTTTAGTTGTTATCATTGACACTTTTAAAATTGAATTATCCAAACGGTTGCAGAAACGAGCTTGAGATATTTTTTTATTTTTACATTTGATTAGCTTAACTTAATGAAAAAGTCATTTTATTATACCCTTTATTATATCGGATTATAATTGAGCAATTTTATACACTTAATTTGATAATCTGTGCAATTGATTAAAATGGGTTATAATCGGACGCAGATAATTGAGTTGACAAAGTCCAATTCTACATTTTACTCAAAACTACTGAATTATTTAAATCACTTTTGCATAACATCATCCAATCGATATAACATTTCCAAATACATAATGCAATCACTCTCTCTTTCTCTCTATTTCGAAATGTCAGCGGACAAATTTCGGAGATTGATCGGCACAAAATGCTCAACTTCAAACCGACACATTTCGACTTCTCCGTAGAGAATATTTCCGCTCTTCCGATTTAACGGAATCTGTCATCAGTGACAGCTAGTACCTCCCTTTGTGAGCGCGCGACAATCAAAAAATTGGCAATCGCGGTTTTGGGAAACTACCTCACCGCTTGTCGATCCCGCGACAGTCGGCTCACAATAAAAAACGACAGATGAAAATGATTATTTCGCAGTGGTGGATTCATGGATTCGCCTGTTCGACCGGTGTCGTGCTATCGCGGTCATAAATACATCCATGAAGCAGAGGATAGTCGTCTGGTGGGTGATCAATTCGACTTCGTAATTTTATCGCTTCGTAAAATGATGCGAGGTGGAGAGAAGCAGGGGAGTGAGAGATAACGCACGGTGCAGAAAGTATAAAACTAAAACGCTATTACGACGATAACTTCCATAATATCGAGCATAAACACCGGGGACCCGATACATGCATGTGACCTCGACTAAGCAACCGTCGTAACGAGAGGAGAGAAGAGAATAGAGCGCATCCTTAATTCCCGCGACTATGGCAAACATTAGTTGCTCGTAAGTTTGTTGTGTGCGGGAGGGTGTGTTGAGAGTTGCGCGTCCGCGCGAGCGTACATGAGTTATGCCTCGGGATAACGCTCGACATAAGCGCTATGTGTATGTACTTGTACGTACGTAGGGGGAGACTCGACGTTCAATTGCGTGTACCGTGCCGGCGCGATGTAATATTCAGCTGCTGCAACTGTTCACTCGCGGGAGAACTGAGAGCCGCCGAGTTCTCGTGCTCGGGGGGGGGGGGGGGGGGGGGGGGGGGGGGG
>NW_017259459.1:495011-502458 GCF_001594045.1 Atta colombica
TCTGTCGCGCGCGCGCGCGCGCCCCTTCTTTTTCACGGTCGCGAGAGAAAAGCGAAGAGAACATGGAAAGTTCGACGATGCACGCGCGCGCGCGCGTGTGTGTGTGTTTTGTGTGTGTGTGTCGGAGCGGAGAAAAGTAACGAAACGGCTCTCTCTCTCTCTCTCTCCCTCTCTCTCTTTTTTCACTGAGCCTGTCTCTTACATTTTTCACGTTCCAATTTACACGCTCGTGTGCATCATATATGTCTGTTGGTGTCCTTCCAAAGAATTTTACCGTTCAAGAGAGAAATGCTTCTACTCGATCTTCCCTGTTTCTCTCACTTGCTCTCTTCAACCGCAAAAAGAAAGAATCGTTTATTCTTGTATTATGCGAAACAATTAAAGGATTGCTTCGTCAGATAACTTTATATATCGACTTTTATACTTTATATATCGGCCATTAAAGTAATTGAAATGTATTAAATGTTATTGGAAATTAGACTCGGACACTAGAAGAAAGATATTTTTTTCAATTTTGTAATTTCCTTTAAAACTAAACTGTGTATTCTGTGTTATTTTGGTATAATGTTCGTCCAAGAGTTACAAACTTATTTTTCTCTTTTTCTATTTTCTCTTCTCGTCTTTGCGCCGCATTACCGTAATTGCGCACACAGTCGTCTGTAGTTTTCAAACGGGATTATTACGCTGCCCGAGTTTTCTTTCTTTTCCGGAAGTCTCCTGCGATCGTTACGCGCGCGTAGCTATGCGTGACGGTTGCCGGACGGCAGACCGCAATAATAGCGGTCACACACGATCGTAGGATGCCGTTTCTTGATCGAACGATAGAACCAAGAATTTAATCATGAGGCGATAATCTCCATTTACTATCTAAAGGATTTAACACGTTCACGTTCGATCGATTTTCGATTTTACCAAATCGAACTATTATGAACTGATTTATTATGGAAGAGATGCATTTGCCGATGCACCGTTATTAGTTGCATTAATATAATGTATTAAATATATTGCTTAATAATATATGCAATATTACTGATTGTTAATAATTATTAATGCGATTGATTATATCGTAATTATTTATATGTATAATAATTACGATTCTCTCTCTTACTCTTTCACGTTAATTATTAATGTTTTAAGAAGATAATAGAGATAAAATAACAATGTTCTATATATGTCTGAAAGAAATTATCATGTGAAATCAGATATTTCTATTAGATATTTTAAAAATTAAAACGTTAAAAATTACAAACGTTTAAATTAATACGTATTTATTTGGCACATAATACAAAATTCGTGCCACATATTTAAAAAGAAGAGATAATATTTGATTTAAAAATAAGATTTTTTAATAAAATAAGAGAAATCTATCATGAGCTTTATCTTCAAATTATTTTAAATAAAATATTATTTAAAGAAATATTTGTGTGTAGTTATACAAATTGAACGTCATAGTATTTAAACATTTTGTTAAAATGGAAACTTATAATTGATACAACTCACAAAATAATATTGATTGTTATAAAATAAAGTTATCATTTCCCTTTTTTCTCGCTACAATTATTGAGCTGGGACGGATATAAATATTTTCCTCTGTTACATTTTATAAAGCTTCATTCATTTCGCCAATATTATTTATTTAGAGAATTTTGCGAAAGAGAGGCGAATGTATTCCGAGTTTTTTTTTTGTTTTTTAAACAAACATGAATATTTCATAACTTCGTAGTATATAGTGATTTTTTTCTTTTTTTTTACACTTGCACAAATTTATACCAGTCCAGGGGAAGAATTTTAAGCGGCTTTTGCACAAAACTGCGGATTTTCGTACCGTCCTTCAATCTTGAAACGGCCCATTGTCAATCTTGAAACACGGAAAGCAAATCGCGATGGGTGTCAAGGATTTCCTCAGAAAAGCGATTATTCCAGCTAAACCTAACCGGCCTGGATAAAGAGCCGACACAGATTTTTTCCTTGGATGCCGCCGCCTTGCGTTGAGTCGCATACAATAGCCGTCGTGGATCGTTTGTTTCGCGCGATGCAGCGACGAGAAAAGAAAAATCTTCGTTAACAAACGTTGGCCTTCAAGCACGAACGATCGCAGGGGATTTGCATGATTACAAGTCTTTCAGCGAGATCGCTGAAAATTGGGCCAAAATTGATACGCGTTCTGCTTGAACGCCTTTGTCTTTTATAGACAGAAAAAAAAATAATGGTGCTCTAATCCACACGCGAGGAAGTGGAATAGAGGAAAAGAGGGCGGCGGCGTAACTAAGTGGCTCTCTCTCTCTCTCTCTCTCTCTCTCTCTCTCTCTCTCTCTCTCTCTCTCTGCATGCTATTTGATTTCTTATGCAGGATTTCCTTATATATCTTACATTTTCTTCTTAGTTTGTGTTTTAAATTTACTCTTATAGCGAATTCGATTGGATGCACTCAGTGCGCACTGATGCACATTAAAGCCATCGTACATATGACGTAAAAATGTATATTCAACATAAATTAAACATGAAATTTTTAGTAAATTTTTTGCGTTGTTAAGTAAAATCTGTATCTTATAATTCGAACATTTTACTTTTAAATTAGTGTATAACGGCTTTAGTATGCACTAGTGCGCACTCTGTGCATTTTAAAATCGTTGTACACAAATCGACATAAAGATGTACGTTTAATAAAAATATAGAAACGATTGGAACCGCGAAATATTCAATATATTTTATTGTGCTATTTAATAAAATACATTGGACATTTTATCGATTGAGATATCTCACTCTCACATTTAGAATAACATATATAACAGCTTTAATATGCACTGAATGCGCATTAGTTCTGCCAATGAAAACTGCTATTAGTATGTCCAATCGAACACGTTATTAGAAGTTATATTGGCGATCAAGATCTCGATATCACTCGATATATCATTTGAAATACTTCAGAACACAAAATGCTAACTGTATCCATCATATAATGAAGATTTTTGAAATAATCTATTCATGAAAGAGATTAAATTCAACATCTTCTACCGTTTCTTTCCTCCTATCCTTTGCACATAACGCATATGCACGTATGTGGAGTTTTTTCTCGCAAAGTACCGCGCGGTATAATTTTAGTTTGAATGAAAAATTATGGACCTAGTAAATTAATGAATGTTAAACACGTCGATGTTGGGTAAACTCGGCCAATTTCGCGTCCTCCACTTCTCGTAATTGCGCCGCCGGGAGGACACGGAAAGTTTAAATCGTCCTGAGAACAGCGGCACGCAACGCATAACGTATAAGAATCGGCGCGCTGCGCGATTACACGGACCCACCTACTGACAGATTGCCTGCGTACTCCGATGCGAGCACCTGCTGTTTCATTTTTCCCGCCGATTCGCGCCGGGAACTATCATTTTCTTAACGATACCGAACGATATGCCGGAGATAGAGATGATCCTCCGCCGAGCATCGATATTTCGAAAAACGGCAGACCGTCGCTCGATGGCCAATTCATGAGACACAGTAGTGCTCTGTCCTATGATATTATCGGATAAGAGCGGGGTATGATGCAGAAAAATAGATAGTCAAATAATAGTTGGGGAAAAATATCAGGGGTTTATCATCTATTAGGGTAACGTTTCAGTTCCGAGTAACATTTATTTCTAAGCTGAGCATTTATTTCGAATAAAGAAAGGAATTTTATGTCCTTTCTTTTTTTATTACGATTGATATTCAAATTTCCGTAATGTTTTATATTTTCATAATGTATGTATATTTCTGTTTCAGACTTTAACTTTCTGGCTTTGATTGTCTTGGATACTAATATTCCACTCCGCTTTTCATCGCTTCGGTTCGTAATTAATTCTTTAAATTCTTACGATTATTAATAATAAGTTTATGATATATTCTTTATCGAATATGGAGTGTTTAACCCTTTTAAAGATTAATTTAAAAGTTTTAATTTTAAATTTTTTCAATAAACAAAATACTATGTGTTTGGATTTAAGACATATAGTGTTTTATTGAAAAAGTTCAAAACTAAAACATCTTTAAGTGTTTAAAGAACGGAGACAAAGATAGAACATTTTAGTATCTTAAAATTAAACATTTCTTTTTTAATATTATTCTCCATTATTATCTGTTATTATGAATTTTATGATCGTGCGTAAAGTCAGCAAAAACTAGAGACGCAAAACGTTTAGAAGTAGGATTCTCTAGTCTAGTATCAAATATTAATTATCGATAGTCCGACTTCGATAGCGGGCCATAACCGGTAGTCGTTCTCAATAAGCATCGATAGCCAACTCCATGACACATTTTCTCTTCCTATTCTATCGAGTGTCTCCTGCGGGATAGCCGCAAGTTTCTCTCTTTCGTTGAAGCCTGATTCCCTTCTAAATAATAATGTCTAGACGTCTTTACATCGTCTTCGCGCGACGAATAGCTCTCGTGGCGAGAATAAAATTGGTCGTTTACGATAAACCCTGATCTCCCCCTGGATTCCCCTACATCCTCTTTCTTCCGCGCCATGTATCGCCGTTCTAAGAAACAAGCGATTCGTTATTCCTCTGAATGAAATGTGAGGAGAATTTACGGTTTTGTATGATGACAAAAGCCGATAAAAGCCGGAGGAACGAAAAAAGGGAGAAGGTAGACTTAAGTAGGTGCCCTTTTCGGCGAACTGTTTAACACACGAATAAGCATTATAAACGCGAACAAGGCGGTCAGTACTCGACTGCATGTATATAAGGTGTCTCTAGCATTTTAATACTATTAAAATCCTTTATCATTGATAACAAAATTGGAAATTAAGTTTTTTTAAATCTATTTTCAATATTAAAGATCAGAATACGAAAGACCAGGATTGACCGAAAAAAATTCAATGAAAAAAAAATGGTAAATTTCAGATTTTACGATTCCGAACTTCATCCGATAACATAAACTAGTCAAAATTATGAAAATGTTTAAACATGTTTTTAATATGTAATACTAAAATATATTTACGTACTTTATGCAAAAAAGATATATCTAATTAATAAATCGTATTTATTAAATGAATAGTTGAAAAAAAAAACAAAATCAATAATAATAAAATATCGTATAATAAAATCTTTTTTAATTCAAATTAAATTATGTTTTTTAAACAAGAACTTTGTTTAGGAAATGATATATTTTATTACTTTTAATAGAAAAGTTCAATTTTTATCGACTTTTCTTAAATACCCGCTTTTAATCTTAAGTATACTTAAAAAGTTTTTATTTAAAATTTAATTTTATTTAAGTTTAAAAAAGAGATTTTTTTTTAAATATTGTATAAAGCAGTATAAAAATAAGAAATAAATGTTATATAGATCACGTTTTCAAAATTTTATGATTTATCATTTTCTCAATATTCTATGATTTGATAACAAAACTGTTTTTAAATTAAATAAGTTTAAGCAAATTTTATTACAACGAAAATTTTATTCGGAGCTTGTTGATCGAGAAATGGAAATTTGGAAATTGGAAAAATGATGATATTGATAAATGAAGATTTTTCTGTATATTTTCTTTAAAGAAAAAAATAATAAAAAAAAATAGATCGCAAAATACGAAGTAGAAATACAGATTCTGATACTATCTTCGATTCTGATACTATCTAGATATTTTATTTTACGAGTGACATTTATTATTATATATACATTTATAATTCGAATCTTATGTGCATTCTAATGATACAGGTGTTATTAACTATCAGCCATTCGAAACTTTTAAATTTCTTTGAAAGGAGTCACAATCATGTCTCTACAATATCTATTCATCTGATATTTCTCTGTCTTCTCTGGAATACTTTTTGAGAGGTCTGGAACACCCTATATATGCCATATATCCAAAGCGATGACGTATACAACGTCTATGCGTAGGGCTTGCCTTCTGTTTTCTGATTGGCCATCGTGACTGCCATCGATTTTTTTCATATGTGTGTATGTATCAAGATATGTAAATATGGCTTATACCAAGGCATTGTATCATCGTCTTGATGCATACGAGAAGAGACCGTGAATTAGAGGTGCGGGGGATAACGTGTTCATCGTTCTGACGAAATGTATTTGTCCAACGCGGCTCGTTTATATTTAAATGAACGGTTGATTTTATATTGTACCACCTTGCACATCTCTTTCTAGACTTCTCCCAGATGCATCCTGCGGTGCGCTCCCGATATATATCCGATATAAAGAGCGACTACTGGTCCTCGGAATTTTAACGCGATGAGAGAGAATATTTTTAGTCGCGCGCGAGAATGGACACAGGAGTATTGTAACGCGTTCGAGAGAGCTCTTTTTTGTTAGCTTTTCGATTCATGATAAAAACCCGAAGCTCGAAAGTCGAGCTAAACATTTAAATATTGAACGGTCATTCTACGTGCCCGTTGGGGAGTAACTATCGCGAGTTATTTTCGAAATTAACTCACGATACCCACATATGAATTTACTTTGAAAATCGATTTCTTTTATTATATTGTAAATAAATTTAGTTTATTATTATTGTAGCGCTTTGAACAGTAATTATCAATTAATTAACCTTAAGCCTAGATTTTGATAAATTGTTAAAAAAAAATCGATAGATGATAAATTATTCAAGGATCATTCTGACATTTAAGAGTTTAACTGATATAAATATGTATTTTAATTTTAATGAAATTTTTAAACTGTTGATTTGAAATTTTTCTGTATTTTCTCTTGCACCACTACCTGCGTGGTTCACTATTTTACACCTTTTAGGTGCTTACCACGTAAGTTAGTAAAGGCAAGCTGTGCTCCAATGTGAGGAAGAAGGTAATTAAAAACGAGTGTGAAGACCGAGGGTTGATATAGGTGTTAAAAAGCGACTTTTACGCCATGTCAAAGAATTGCCGCTCTAAAGAAAACTTTTGAATTAACGTGTAACTTTTCGAGCGTGTTAACGCGGTATTGTACGTGCGAATACAATCGCGTCGCGGATGAGACTGACGAGGATTGATTTATCCACGACATTACAATTCGAGAAATTATTCGACTCAAGCGTATGCAAGAGGTGTTGGTCTCGTGGAAGTTGCGTGTCGAGATAGATGGGGAATTTATCAGAAGATTCAATTGTAGGAGGTGGATGTCATTGATCAGGCTATCAATTTTAAACGCAATCCGCATAGCACGATATACATTTCGAGAAATCGAATTCGAAACTGCCGACTTTAACCCAATATTTACACCGCCGTCCATTTATTAACGTCTCTTTAAATTGCGCATCCATTATAAATTCTTCTATGGTAATATTTCCGGTATATTTTTCGAGCTAATATCGCTGTTTGTGGAATGTTGTTTTAATCGTGCGATATGACATAGTAAAAATCTTTCAACTTGATTAAAAATCACAGTTCATCGATATAAAATTGTAACAATACACGCACGCACGCACGCACGCACGCACGCACGCACGCACACATATATATATATATATA
>NW_017259459.1:502558-524972 GCF_001594045.1 Atta colombica
ATTATATAATTACAGACATGGATTATAGAGTAGAAAGAAAATGTTATTATATTTGTGCGATATAACATATTAAAAATCTTTCAACTCAATCAAAAATTACAGTTCCCCGATGTAAAATTATAATATGTTATAATATATGATATGTTATAAAATTGCAAATGTGCAAAACAATATGATAATGCGAACAAAATGATTATAAATTAAAGTTGAAATATAATAATTATAAAGTTGAAATATTTATATAATTAAAATTATCATCACTATTTTGTAATTATGGACATAGGTTACACAAAACAAAGATATGATTAAAGAATGAAGATTCTTTTTGTGAAAGCAAGTGAAATCAAGTTCATTTACATACTATATTATAAAGAAAGCATGAAAATGTGATGGATATCTTTGGCACTCGTATTGAATATCCAGTCTATAATTCATGAGAATCCTCGGCAAACGTCCAATGAGCTCGCCGAAAATCCACACATTAATCAGTTTACAGTAAAACAAGTGGCGCGTGGTTTTACGTTTGCAAAAATTGTAATGTTTATTTCCCTTTTATTTTGTATTACCTCATTTTTTATGCGTCATAAATATGTCATGAACATGTTGCTTTCTTCGTAATTGCGGAGGTGATTAATACAATGTTTATCATCATCTCGGAAATTAATTAGCCTTTGAAGTTGAAGATAGCACACCCTTACATTATCAAATCAATCATCAGTCCATTATCTCGATGACGTAATAATTATTGCATATGATTATAATACACGATGCGATATTCATTGTTATTGGATTAAAAAGTTTTCATAATTTTCTTTGCGAAACGTTGTTTGTATGATCAAGCTGTTAATCAAGCTGTTTGTCCAGCACTTTGGACTGTTTTTTGTAAACAAATATATTTAAAAATGTCACACAATACAAATTCTCTTTTAACAATTCTCTTTAACAATTTTATAATTGATGTTTTTTTTGAAAGACGTTTAAAAAATTGCAATAACATTTAACGTAAGATTTTGAAATATGACTTGAATTACGTTTAAAAATAGATAATAAATACTTCATTTTAATTATTTTTTAATGTTTTATTATTTTGTTAGTTTTATTTTAACAGAATTTCTAAATTTAAATTTAAATCACTTAATTTTTGGATTGATTATACAATCATTTCATCGCTAAAAAATTATATAAATAAAATATAGTATTAAAATTTTAAAATTATTAAAATGATTGCTGACATGCATTATAATATGCATTATAATATATATTTATGTATAATATATATTCCGTTAACAGTAGTACTATAAGAGAAAATATGATAATATATACAGTTGTGTATTATTCGTTGAATAATGTGAGGGGACGTGCATTTCTACGCTTGGATAATTGAATAATATATTCGCGTAGGTTCCTTTTTTCTCAAAGTTAGAGTGTTGGTGGCTATTCGATGCTTCATTCCCAATTTTTTTGGCAAAAATGATATCTTGCCAACGATTACTCATCTCCTTCTCTCCAGAATTCATTCTCGAATCGTGACAAAACATGCATCCCGCTGCGAATGTATATGTTTCACCCAACAATGGCTTCTTCGATTATGTAAACGGTGCGATAAATTACGCAGGGTTGTCTGTCGTTTCAACATGACGCGACGAGAAACGAGATAGATACGCGATTAGCTTCCTTGGCTCTTCGCAAGTCTCTTCGTGAATCCCGGAGGGATTTTACGCCTGCATCGTGTTCGCCTACATGCAATTGAATGCTATTAATTAAAATAAATCTCAGTCGAATCTCTCGAAATATGTGATTTACAAATAATCTTTTGACTTTTAATCTTTTAATCTCAAAAATGTTCAGTGTTAACTTAAAAATAATTTCCTGTTTTTATCTGTTTTTATCAAAGCAAAAGTAGAATAAAAAGAACAATTGGAAATAGGACTGATTGAAAATAGAACCATGAAAAAATTTCTTACTAAAAATATTTTAATAAAAAGGACATTACAAAATTTCAAACATTTCTTATGTAAAAAGCATACAAAATTCAATTTTGCAACAAATTTGTTGCAAACAAATTGTTAATATATTGACTATAGAAGGAAACTGATAATGTCAATCGAATTCTATAGAAAAAGTTACAAAAGAAAGGCAATAACTTTTTGCAATTGTTTTTTTTTAACTTTACTGATTCAGAAATATTTTTTATGCTTCGCTTCTATTTTCAATTGTAAATGTTTTTTTGTTAATCCTGCTGATCGAATCATGGGCATTAATGAGATAGTAATTAATTAAACAATAAAATTATTTCATGGAACTGTATTATAAGAAGAAATTTTATATATAAAAGAAAGAATAACAGACTCTATGAAATTAATTGTCACGATATCAATATTCAATATAATTACTGTCTAATTTCTTTTTTTTTAAAGAGTTTAGAATATATTTGAAATTGAAAAATTAAATTTAGCGTTTTAGCGTCAATGTTTTAGAAATATGTTTATTGTTTAGTGAATTTAGTCAGTTATTAATGTTGCAATTAGTTTCGAAAGTTCTTCTATTTTAAGTGGATAAACAGTAAGAGGGCAAACAACGATAATCGTTCTTCTTAACGTAGAGCATCCAGCGCGTTTATTCCAAGAGACAGCGACTATGAGACAAGAGGGTGACGCATGGAGCCAGGCATTGTTCTACCTACTCGAGGTCCGACGACACATTTAGGATGACTAAGTTGGTGCTGTGCATCGGGTATACATTTTCACCTGTAGGTCTCCTTTATATTCAGGAAAGAGAACGGACCAAAAAAGAGTGAGAAAGGAGATGGGGGAATCCGGATAATCTAAAAAATACATCGGGTATGCATTGGGAACCTCATGGGACACATACCTAGTAACTCTATCTTCTTCCTTACAAATCTTCAAACGATTTGGTAACTGTAGAGTTATTTCGAATTATTATTTTAAATATTACTTAAATATTACATAAAAATTCTAGAGTCTTCAAAATCTTATGAGAGACCTATTAATAAATATAAAGCTTGAAATCTCTTTGAAAATTTTTGCTAATTTTGAAACATTGAAATCTCTTACAAAGGTATTTATCACTCGAATAACTCGATTATAATAATATTAATCAAATTAATCGTATAATACAAAATAAGTTAAATAGTTTTGGGAGGCATCCTATAATTATCATCATTAATAAACGCCGTCGTTATTATATAAATACATCCAAGGAAATTTATCATTTCAATCAAGTATAAGTTAGAATATAAATATTCAATAAAGACGAAATGAAAGTAAAAATTCTGAATGGTAATTCATGCGTTATAATTTATACAAAGTAAATTGTATTTAAATTCTTCTTATATAATTTAATAAGACGTTCTTATATAATTTGGACGTTTTAGCTCGATTCAAGCGATATCCAAAATTCAAACATAATTGATTGTTTAAATTTTGGATATCACTAATGATGGCTTGAATTGAGTCGAAATGTTCGAACGTTTTGTTAAATTATGTAAGAAGGACTTAAATATAATTTGCCTTGTTAAATTATAACGCACGAATTACGGGCGCAGAATTTTTTATTCTTGCTCGTCCTTATTAAATATTCACTTGTTAAAATTTCGAGAATTCGATTGATCTCTATTATTTTTTATCATTAGAATATATATAAATATACGTGAAAATAAAATTTTTCCATAAAATCCTTCACAAATTGACAGTATGTCTATATGAATAATTCAATATATGTGCAGTCGAAATTATTTAATATTTATCTCATTGTCTAAAAACCGATTTTTGGAATATTTAACAAAAAACTGCATTGAAAATATGAAGCGTTGAAATATCCCATGCATTTATACAAAAATTTAATTTTAATTCGAATTTGCATATTATCGTGTATCCTCCTATTAACTTCTGCAAGAGTTGAATATATTAACGTTTCAAAGCTTTTCAAGAATTCTTATCTATGACTAATATCCGGAATGATTCGTCGTATTTACGAGACGACTTAAGACGCTCGTTAGCTCGCATCGTAGTGCATACCGCATACGTAGAAACGACGAGCAAGAAGAAGCCAGCGGAGCCAGTCGTAGGTATAGCACCGCGAATGGGTCTTTAATTCGTGTCGAGGGACCATCGAAGTCTCGTTCCGACGGCCGGACGTCTTTTCTCCTAGCTCGAGGGATCGCGAGCAAGAAACGCTTGCACCGGCTGGAGCAGCACTGAGTGAACGAGCGAGCGATCGTGATATAGCAAATGTTTGAAATGACTTCTAACAAGGGAAGGATCCCGACGGGTTATGTACACACGCGGATGCGGTATCTTCTCACATACATGCACATATATGCACATATGCGCACCTGTGTGCATGCTGGGTACCTTGATTGAGGGACGATGCAAAGGTCCGAAAGGCCAGCGAAAGAACCAGGTGTGGGGAGCGAGAGAGACAAAGTTGGATAGGTAGATAGGTAGATAGACAGACAGATAGTAATAGAAGGAAAGAGAAAGATGGGAGAGGAATAAAAGAATGAAGACCGGTAGATACGTTGGCTTTTAATTGCTCTCTTCTATTTCCTTTTTGTGATTGAATGGTCCACTCGAGGATCTACCACAGACTTTGATGGTCACGTATCGTGATTAGTGTCAAGTGGTTCCTGGCACTCATTCTGTAAAGTCGCGTTTTCGGGAACGATAAATGGATAGACGAATGGATGGATGGATGGATGGATGGTTGGTTGAGCTGGCAGCGCGGCGGTATTAAAAATCCTGTCGCTGGGCTTTAAAGCAAAAGCGCGACGATTTTCGCATGAGCGAACGATTCGCGTCTTATGAGCGAGCCATGTCAAAGTTCAGAAAATTCTCGATATTTCTCCCTTTGAATCTGTGAGAACGGATAAAATCGTTTCGTTATATATGACCCGGTATACTTTCACATGCAGTCGTGGTTGCAGTGAAAAATCAGGAAAATTATTCCTTTAGTTATTTTTATTCTCTGTTAAAGTTGTGGTAATGGCACAGTGACGAACAAGATCTCGGCATTTTTATTCGGTAATATTTTTATTTGTAAATTTATACGACATGTATGGTGACATAATAGCGGTACAGTACACAAATTTTGATATGTAAATTCATATGTATTAATGCATAGATGCGCAGAATTTCAAGAATGACGCACGACTCCATCTCTGCAAATTGTAAACGGAAAAAGAATTTTTCGTTGGTGAAACTATCGATTTTGCAATAAGCTATAAAGTAGTATTCTGCGACATTACATAAAACTCTAGTTACATAAATTTTTTAGAAACTACTGCATATAAGCTCAAAGTAGATACAGCAATTTTTTTCAAAGAAATGACGATCCTAATCATATCACCGAATACAAATCTTAAGTGATAAGCGGAAATATTTAATAAAGAATTACGCTCGGTGAATGTGCACAAAGCGGACGTATCCTGACCTCCTTAAATTACGCTTGATGCTGATACGGACTTTTTCCCGTTCTCTGTGACTTCATTAAATTTTGCAGTCACGGTAAAATGCACGCTACGCTTCTCTCTCTTTCTCTTTCTCTCGAAATGATCTATCTAATATGAGCAAAAGAGAGAAAGGTCGCGCTTGTTGAAGAAATATTCGAGGAGGACGAAAGTAGGAAACGAATTACGACGAAGTGGCACTACGTCGAATTGATGCGGGATGAGAGAAAACGTAATTATATGCGCAGCGTAGTCGACTCGCGTAGTTATCGGAACAGAGTATCTCTCTCTCTCTCTCTCTCTCTCTCGCTCACTCACTCATTCACTCACTCACTCACTGACTCACTCACTCACTCACTCACTCTATATCTCCGTTTTTCTCTTAGTACACCCAAGTTCTGTATTATCCTGAGTCTAATCAATTGTCAGCGTGGATAAACTACCGTTTGCGATTGCGCTCGGCGGCGCGATTCGTCAATGAGAACTTTCTGGAGTTCGATTCCTTATATTCTCTCCATTCCATTGGGGCTTCTTTAAATTTCACGACAAATCGTGACTATCTCATCTCTGGAAGGATCTCTCGGAGAGTATTGGACAGTGTTGGCTGAGGCACCGGTGCCGACACAACTGTCTGCAAAGTTAAAATTTGAACAAAAAGTCTTGAACATTCGGTAATTTAAGATCTTCGCCGGAATTAGGGATTATACTAGTAATTTGTAAGATATACTTTAGGTAAGCTTTTACATTTTAAATGGAACTTACAAATTACTGATTTAATCTCCACGTTAGTAGTGAACGCCTCGAGTTATCGCGCATTCGAAATTTGTCGCCTCTAAAATTTTAGTATTCCCAACTCAGATCTCTTATATAAAGAAAAGATATTACATATATATATATAGATTTAAAAATTGTTTTTAATTCTCCGGAACTAACGATAGTTTATTGAAGTCAATTACATTTGTTATGTTACATCTGCAAATAAAGAGACTGTGACTTTTAACGACTGTAACTGTAGCATTATAGTCGTTAAAAGTTACATTAAGAACAGAATAGTCTCATAAAATTATCATTATTAAAATAAATTTAGTGTTCATACATTGTTGAAAGAAATGTGTCGAATTTAACATAAATTACATGCTCTATTCAACTTTTTGAATTAATTTAACACAAGAATACGTTAAAAGATTATTCAAATATTATTATATATAAAGGGATAAATACAAAAAAGATAATATATTGACACAGTTTGTAAATAAACCATGAAAGCATATTTTTTTTATGTAAAATTAACATTTATGATATGTTAAATTAATTCATATTTTATTCATTCATCCTAGAAACGTTTTAAAATACATTATTTTTATGTTACTTATTACTTATTCTTAAAAAAAATATATTACTCTGACACTAAGAAACGTTGAATAGCAATTTAACACAAAATCCTGAAATAACATAATCATATTATGTTAAATTAATACATGTTAATTTAATCACATTAAGTTAAATTAACTCGAATGTGTTAAAAAACTCAACACAAACGATTAACAAGGACATGAGTGGACTGTTTCCAACACAAATACACAATGTTTTTTTGTACACACATTTTCTTTTTTTATAGAGTTATGTTTTTAGTTCTTTAGTATTTTTTGATCAAATTAAATAGGTTTTTTTAAAATTGAAGCACAGATTTTTGCATAACAATAATGTATAAAAGAGTAAATCAATCAGAGTTCTTCATTTCCATACTTACTTTTCGCTGTGGATCTTGCATAGTGCATAAAATATAATGGATAACGTGTCGAAAAATTCGTAAGGATGAATTTTTAAGCGTTATACATAATGCTGACATAACGTAGCTTTATGTAGTAGATGGTAGACAATAAACAGAACATTTCATGTTCTAGATCGACACGTGTATAGAGTTGCATCAGAAGAATCGCTGAGTGCGGATAATAAATTTTTAAAAGTTTCTAAAAAACCGCCTTTTGTAAAACAACTTGGAGGTGAGAATATAAAGCTTCATGAACAAGTTTGTGCGTTACATCTATGCGCTTGTCTTATGAATGATGCGTTATGTAAAAGTTTGTGCTTCGATCTTGATAGATTCAGAGTCAATAACAGTGTTACAAATTTTGACATCCGTAGGATTAATTATAATAAAAAGAAAATAATTCACATGCTTTTGCATATTGATCGATTTTTCATCTATGATTAAAATAATTTTGCTTAATCTTCTATTTTAAAATGCCGATTATCCCTTTTAATGCAAGTCTGACGTTGGAAAATTGAATTTAGCGCTGAATTTTGTGCCGCTCTTGTTTAATTTTAGCGAATGCCACATCGATCCTTTCATTAGATTCTGTCGTATATTCACTCTCGTTTGATATATATTCTTTTTCTCTCTTTTTTTTTTTTTCCAAAGCTTTATAATTTAACGGGAACAGAAATTTAACGGAGAAGAATATGACAGTATCGAAGGGATGTCAGAAGATTAAAGAATTGTTCTTCAGAATTTATGTCAGACTCATTATTGACAAGAACAGTGGAGCGTTTAAAAATGTTTAATAAAGTGAATGTATTTCTGTTTTTTTATCATAATTTTTTTAATACAGAGATAATATTTTTTACTCCTATTTTTATTCATAGAACATATTGTACAATATGATTCTGGGACATCTTGGATATATCACATATTACTAAATGGATATTACTACCTAATACCAGCATAACAAAATGTCAAAAATGTTGAATTGTTCGATTCGCATTGGAATTCTATGAATCCAATGGATTTATGCTGGATGAGGTTCGGTCACTCTTGAATACACAATTTCAAAATTCCGTTCACACCGAGTTCGTTCACACGGGTCTATTCGCTTGCGCTGCATAAACGCACCTCTGCGCTATGCGGAATACGCGAAGAATGAAGTGAATCGTAATCGCACGCTTCGATGCTCGCGGGAAGATTGCTTCGGCGAGAGACAGAGATAGATAGGGAAAATGCCGGTCGCGGGTTATACGGTTGCGCTTGTAGAGAGCATTACATCGTAATGCAAAATTAACGAGAGAGATTAAGTGGCCGCAAGTGAAGCGAAACGTTGTTTCCATAAACGAGAAGATATACGAGAGAGAGAGAGAGAGAGAGAGAGAGAGAGAGAGAGAGAGAGAGAGAGAGAGATATCTTCGATTTACTAATATCTCGAGATATCAGGTCGTTTACCTCTGCACGACATTCGTCAAATCCGACGGGGACGTCACAAATTGGAGCTGGAATAGACATGGACGAACGAGCGGCGCGGAAGTGGTGGAATCGATGAAAATACGAGTGAGAATGTAGGATTGCAGGATGAAGGAAGATCCCTACGAAGCGGGATAGTAAGAGAATTTCAGGAATTTACCGCGCAGTCCGAACTTTCCATAAATTATACTTTCAGATCGATCTTTCCCGCGTATCGAACGAGGATTGAAGGCCGCACGTCAATTACTCGTATTCTTTTCCCATTGAAAATTACAACGAGCTCGAAAGAAAAACGGGTCGAACCTCTACTAGTCGCCTTCGGATCACGCGCCGGATTTAATCGTTTCAATATCGCTGTAAAATGTCGCTGTTTGCTAAACCGCTGTAATCATAACTGTTACACTTGCGGTAATTTACCCATTTATTTATGCCAACTACAATTCCAATAATTTATCGATACCAGGTGCCTGCACCGCTCGATAAATCTTTCCGACTGCCAATACGCGCGATTTTCGCGCTACGGCAAAATGAAATGCAAGAATCATCGTGTCTAAATCAAGAGGGTATACGAAACCCTCCCATACGTTTCTGCTCGTACATGTCGTATATTTCACGTCGACGCCTTGAAATCCTTTTCCGACTATTTCGTTTGATATCGCGAATCGTATAGTACATGGCTCTCCAGCAAATTTGCCGAGCTTGAAAAGATAGCCGCAAGATCGTGGTATCGATTTTACAAAGCGTGACAAATCAGTAGGCAAGTGATGGAAATTGCAATGACAATTCACTGAAATATGTTTTATATCTCGTTAATTCTCTCGGAAAAGTTTATACTGTAAATTTTTTACAGTTACTGAGAAAAAATATTTTAAATTTAAATTTAAGAATAGTGTCACCTAAGTATTTATTAAATATAAAGATATATTATTAAAATTTAGTATTTTTTTCAGGGTACCACGTTTTCATTTTTTGGCATTTTCTACTGATAAATTGAGATGAATTGATAGCCTTTTATGAGAGATAGAAATTAATTACAAATCGTATTAGAGATGCATTTGAAATGTCAGAATTTGAGGTTCGCGATAAGTTCTTGTAAAGTAAACGTAAAACGCAAATTATGACTTTAGACTTTCGAGAGTTCTTCAAGAAAGTTTCTCTAAGTGACGGCGAATATTGTGAGTAATTACGAAATTCGATTAATGTTATTTTATGATGTCACAGTCGAGCACGACGTTGCGGGAACATCCTCTGTAATATCAGTTAGAAAGCTTTGGAGAAGAGTTACGGAAATTAACATAAAGAAAATAAAGATCAGAGTGCAAATTTCGTTTCAGAAATATGAAACAATCATGTAAATAATTAATGAAATTTTATTTAAGTACCATATATTCAATCATGTGTTTGAACAATGCAGGACTCAGACGTGTAAGATATGATCCATTCAGAGAGATATGAGATAATCACGGTGTAAATAATTAATGAAATTTTATTTAAGTACTATATATTAATTACTCGATTCATCATACGTTTGAATAATGCAGAAACTCTGGCAAGAAAACGATAGAGAGATTTGTTGTTTCGGTTTAGAAAAATGATGAGGAACGTAATCATATGGTTGTGCGAAGGTTACCAAGCGGAAGGAAAGGGTCAATCCGCCGCCGCGTTTTCTTCATCAGCAACTTCAACGTTAATGCACCGAAGCTATATGCGAATGGGGATCGGTAGCGTGCAACGTAAATCTCCCATGTAAATACACATGACTGAGTTAGTTGCCCAGCCGAATGAACGGCCAGGTTCGAACAGGGTGTCTCGGGTTTTCGCACGGTCGGCATATTTCGTATTTACCCGTGCCACCCAGTAGTTTTACCATTTCGTACGCGCAATGATTATGTACGCGGCGGATACTAAAATGCCATAATGAAGCGTAGAAAAGATCGTGAACCTTCCGTTGTCGAGAATGGTCACTAGGTCAGTCCCGATAGTTTAGACATGACGGCGTGAAATATCACGTCGGCCACGGTAATTTTTAAAGGCTCTCAGAGCCTTTACTGAAACAGCATATTGGCACAAAGGGGAGCAAAAAGGATCAAAAATAGGTCTGTGTGCCAAATGGGGCGGTTATGTCTATTCCTTTCGACACATAGACTTATATTTTTTCTTCGAAAAAGGAAGAAAGCATGCAATGCTAGAAGACCATGAGAACACACACGGTGTCTCAAAATTGGTGATAAATGGATATACGGTTATTTCCTGTGAACATCCTGAAATTTAGACCAAAAAGTCAATTTTTTTTTAGCAAAATGCTATAATTCGAATGCATTGAAAACTATTAGGCCGTTGAAAATTGAATTTTATTATAGAACAACTTCATATATCTTTATAAGGCCTGGTTTTTTCCTGGTTAACTGGCAGTTTAGACTTAACCTTATTTAACTTGATGATCGAAATTGATGATGAAAATTGATGATAAAAATAATGTTTTTCTAGCTATAATTAATCACTAAACTGTGATGTGATCGCTTTAAAAGTTACTGCATCATTTTAATTAACCGTATCTAGAAAAATACAATTTTTACATTATTATTAGATTAAATTTAACAAGTTAAATTTAATTAGAAAATTGAGTTAAACTATTTTAAAAGATATATTTACTTCTAAATGTAAATGTAAAATTTGCGATATCATTTGTAACTCGCAATATTGCTTTTAATGCTCCGCACTTTAATCCTCTGATTAATTCTCCGTTTTGATCGATTTCCATTTCAATCCTCCATCTCAGCATTCCGCCTCGTTCCCTAATGACTCGCAGAATCATTATTTTTCCGGTATATTACGTCGTGTCGGACGAATAGACTTCAGCTCTTCAATCTCTTCGAAATCCTCGATAGCTCAAGCGAGATGACATCCATCAGACGATGGCATTCACGCGCATTTGTCGCGAGACAATTCGGTCAGGCAAATTACGTTGTTAAATCGTTTCGGCGGTTAACCGAGCGGACCGGCCAACTGATCGAAAGGGCGGAGTAACTGGCACGGGAGAGAGAGAGAGGTCGAATTAAGGAAATTTAGTGGCTGCCAACTTTATTAGGCGCGATCATATTAGGCAGTGTGCCGGTCGGCTCGGCAGTGATTTATTCAGTCACCTCCTCTCTCTCACCCGCGCCAGTTATATATACACACATCGCGTGGACTCGATGTATGCGCGCGATACCGTACGTGCCATATGGCGAGGAACGCGGTAAATCATTCCTCGTTAACCGTGCGCAGGTCCTAAGCTTGTTATAAAGCGAAGTTCAAACTTTTTAAGTATGCAAAATCGCAGGCGAGCAAAAAGGCGTCTCGTCGCATCGCAACGCGTCGTCCGTGCTACCGATATAACTACGGCGGCGTTAAGACGCTCCTACGACGATCGGCTGCTTCTTCCTTCTCTTCTTGCGGACTTCACGAACGATACTTTGTCAAGAGCACTTTTCAGCTTCTTATTAGTCGTTCGCAAACTCTCCGCGTTACTTACGGATGTGCGTGCTAATGACGTGCCCGATAATTCGTACTCTACCGTCTGTTCGCGCCGACATTACTTTCGTGTAGTCTCTCTGTTGCTCTTTGTGCTAGGAGAACGCTACGAGAACAAAAATATTTTCTGTCTGGTCGTCTAATGATATCCTATACGCTTTGTTTTCGTTCTAAATTATTTAACACAGAAAAACGGAAAAAATAAAGAGAGTAAAAAGAAAAGAGAGTATCATTTGCGAATAAACATCAAGAAACATTTTTTAATCTGTGATATTTAATTAGCTATTAGAAGTATTGCGATAGTTAAAAAATACTGTATTTTATAATAAAAGTTAGAAAATGATACTGACAATGGTTACTGATATAACGTAAATAGTAATCACATTTCGCGCTGTATTATCTAACAAAGCAAAGGTGAAATAAGGTTTGCATGAAAGCACTGTCAGTATAACGCCAAAATATTTTTGGCACGTTACCAGAAAAGGGCTTTCCAACGTTTACTAACACGATTTACTATTGCATTGCATTGTAAATGCTGTGGAATTTCTGTTATATGTTTACGCACCGATAGTATGAATTTTTATATGAGAAAACAAATGTACACAACTTCGTTTTCCTCTTCCCGTCTTCAATTCCATCCACGTATTTGATTATCGACTTGTCTCTCTCTCTTCAAATGCAATAACGGATGTATTTGTCTCAATGTTCCGCAGAGACAGGCTCGCTGAAAAGCCGGATCGTTCCCCAGTATTTCCCAAACCGATGAATTCAACAGTCGTTGAATCCGCTGCTGTATTTTTGATACATTGGATCATATAACTCAGCGGTTAAATCGATCAGAAAATCTCACACAGTTTTCAACATCTGCAAACAAGAAAAGCAAGCTAATAAGCAAGCCAATTACAGTATTTATTTAACAAAGAACTTATACGAAACTATCAAATAATTGAATAAGAATATTTTAAGCCATAGTTCATAAAATTGCTAAATTATATCATACATCATATTTACTAACAAAAAATTTTCGCATTACATTATTATAGAGAATATCTAATATATTTCTAATTATTAATTGTGACGTCATATTATTGGTAAAATTAAAAATAAATTTGTTTTTTTTTTTAACTATCTGCTTACTCTTCAACTTTCAAACTTCTTCAACTCCAGTTTCTTATTTATTTCTTCCGTAATTATCAATAAATGATAAAATATCGATATTATCCTCCTTCATTATTATATGTCTGTACTGCAAGTTAATTGGTGAGAAGCGGCGCCGACGAGATCCCACGATATTTTCGTCATTCCCACTGATTCATCGTTCTTTCTTCCATCGACTCACGCTTTACGGAACAGAAGAATCAGAAGAGATATCCTCCGTAGATTTGCGCACGCGCAGAAGGATGGTACAGCATCCATAATGAGCGGCAGAAAGGAGAGAACATCGATTGCAAATCTCAATGTTGAATAATCGAGATCTTTCTCGTTTGCGCCTCCTCCTTCTCGTATCTTCTCCAGTCGATATTCACCTGCTGGACAGCATACCATGGCCTATCGCCTGTAGGCTTTTCATTTTTAGTATCGGCCAAAGCGTCTGCACGCGAAGATTTGCGATTTTGTGTACATCCGCTTGCAATGTAAAATCGCAAATTTTTGCGATTGTTTAGATTAAAAAACACATACTTATCGATCTGGTTTCCTTTCTTCTGATAACTTGATTCATTTCGAAAAATATTATGTGAATACATGTTTAAATTATAATAGTACAAGATATCCTTCAACGGCATCGAAAATGTCGATGATGAATTTTTTAATATTAATTTGTTTCTCGATAAAAATTATTCTTTTATCTTTCTTCACAATATTTTAATTTTTAATATTGTGATAAATTATATTTTGGATCATAATTCTTTTTAAATAAAATACTTTGAAATAAAGTATGAAGAATGAAATAAAAATTTTTCTTGTGAGAAAGTACAAAACAAATTTTAAATAAAATCTTTTCGTATTCAACTTGCAATTAGTTCTCTAGAAAAATAATGTTTTGAACTGAAAAATTAATAATATACTTTCTTTTGTAAACTATTCGATTAATATTCTTGAAAAGGAAGTTTTTTTATATAAGAAAGTTTCTTATATAAGAAACTTTATTCAACATTTTTCAATCATTTTTGTACAATCTTTACGAATAACCAAAAAGATTGCGAAAGATTAGAAAAAGATTAGAAAAGACTTTGCCGATGACAATAGAGAATAATGCCCTATCCTTTATATAATATTCCTTTAGAATTCAACATGATTAAGAGAAAAATGAGAGATGTAAGCAGATCATTTGTAAAATACAAAAGGGGCTGTCGCAACTTCTTTTTGCCTATTTGTTTAGGAAATCTCCATGAAATCATAACTCCCACAAGAAAAGAGAAAACTAGTGTATCTCGCGTCGCTTAACGGACATTTACGTTCAGAATTTACCGAGACACCCTGTATAGTTCCCTTAGAGCGCGCACAAAGAACCGTGACGGATCAAAAAGGAGCGTGTCAATTTGGAAGACGGACTCTTCTTTTCCGGTGCCCGGCATCGTCTCGCGCGGTTGTTGCGCGAGCACTGTAATTATTATGACGCCCGTACAACAGAGAATTCAGTCTCTTCCTTCTTCTTCTTCTCTCTCTCTCTCTCTCTCTCTCTCTCTCTCTCTCTCTGTACCTTTGTACAGCTAATTATCATTCGTGCACGACGCTTGACTCTACGATCTCGTCTCGACACTAACGAGTCGCGTTCTCCGCCGTAAATGGGAACGCGTTCTCCTTGCGTGTATCAAAGCGTTCCGCTGCAATTATCGAGATCATCCGTCGTCGACTAATCATCAACAGTAGCAGGGTCACCGATACCAGTAATCGGAGGAATAATTTGCCATGCCATAAATCGAGACTTACCTCTGTCTACCGTTGCATCTTCGATCGGGTGTTCAACCGCAATCCTTCTCTATAGTGATTATTCGGATAATGTTCATTCCTTACGTCTCTTTGACGTGAAAGGGTAAGATGTTTCTCCATAATACGTTTATCAATCTTCTACAAACTTCAAGAAAACTCGGAGACTCTCTCTTTAACTAAAGATATTAGAAAATTTGATTAAACTACTGAAAATTTTCTTATTTCTCTTGTTTTCTCTTTTTGTTATTAGATATTTTATTGTCAATTTCTAGCTATTAAATTCTTTTTGTGATTTGCATTAAAAACTGTAGCTTATTTGCTCCTACTATGTATAGGCATACACGTTCTTAAGAAAGTTTTAAACGTATTTATTTCCTTTTTAAGATTGACAGTTATTGATGAGTTAAAGGATCGTTCCACTTAAAATCTAAATTAACGTCGCTGTTGGAATTGTGGAGAAAGTCATCTTCGCTCTTAGGTAGACTGTGAAGGGTAGGGTCACCAAGAATTTCCTCGCTTTTCAAAAGAAAGTCTGTACGAAATTGTGGAACAATCTGAGATAGAAATTTTTGCATCTTCAGCATCCGCTCTTTTTTTCCTGTGTGTTTTATGCAGCACGTGCGATCGATGAACGAAAAGTTTTTCTCTATGAGCAGTTAAGAGCGACGCATAATTTATCCAAAGCGATAAGCTCCGCTGCTCGACCGCACATTATCATACAACCTTGTTATGTATGCGGAAGAATATTGCATGAAACATTCATAGATATATATGTGTGTATATATATATATATATATATATATATATGCGCGAATAAACAAGCTTTTTTCCCCGTGGCTTCGCGAACAAGCGAGCTGAACAGACGAATCGCGCTACTCCACGAAAAACCGTAGCTGGTCGCCTCGTGCCGACGCTTGTTTTTCCACTAGAATAAAATGTATAAAGAGTTTCAGCGCGCATGATCAAAGCCGGCAAGGAAAAAGCAACCTGGAAAATACACTTTTTTAATTAAATTGCGTCGGAGCCCTTTTGAGAAAGTTAGGAGTCTCGGTGGTCTTACTCTCTATCTCTCTTTCTTGTTCTCTCTCTCTCTCTCTCCACTTGTCTAGTTTTATTTACCTGTATAAGTCCAACGCACTCACAGCGACGGACGGGCAGTAAATTAAATGCGCACGTTAAAGCCCGAAAAACCGAGACAGTGGCGGACAGTCAATAGGCGTTCAAAAAGAAGGTTATTGTCGACAACTTTATAACGATCGCTGTGTTTATTGCCGACTTGACACAAAATCTCTGCTGAAATCCCATGTTATTTCAAGAGCGCTGAATATCAAATCCTCTCACGTTCGTTTCTACCGACGTTTAAGATAGCATGATATTATCCACGGATATCTTTTCCCGATTGAAACCCCATTTCCGTTTGTCAGATCCTGAATAGTGCGCGGATTGTATTTTGAATTGTTTATCATTGACGGTTTTCTCCGCGCTTGGTGGAGCTTCGATTAAACTTGTATTTAATTTAAAAAATTATTACAAAAATTACCAATGTTCGTGCTATTAAACATTGATTAAACAATGCTCTATAGTAAACCTTTTTATCAAAACGGTTTGAAAAGAATGATAACGGAAATATAACGTAAATTACAGTAAAGGACGATTTAACTCGGCAAGTATTTAACTATTTTGCGCAAATTAATTAACAAATTAATACAATGCTTTTGCGTACCATGGCAAGCATATAAAACAGATTTATACTTTCTATATTAATTCATATATATTTTTCATTATCAGATTCCGGATTTTGCAATCGAACGGAAGACACTTGTATGGGCAAGCGGTTGAGATAATTTTATATGATAATTTTATATGATTATTTTTGTAAATATATAATAATATAATTTTGTATGATACAATCGTTTTCACAAGGAAATACGTACCGCAGTATTGTCGTTGGTTCCGGTTTGAATTGCAGTGAATTAGATTCGGAAATCGGAAATTCATGTTATCCGGCCTTTGTGCACATTTAACTGCAATCTATTGGAGAGAATCGAACAAACTTCTCTATTCGCCACTGTGTCCGTGTATATCGATGAAAGACTCTGGCATGGCTTGTCCGTGCAGAGTGTAGTGTGTACAACACGTCGTGCGAGACAAAGACACGCGTCGCGAATTGCTCGGAGCGAAATCTACAGGAATGCGTTACAAAGTGCACGCTCGCGCGAGTACAGGGGCCGCATCAGCTGCATGCCGAGGGCGCATCTCCAATCGCCATCGCTCCGTCCTGGTAATCACGTTCAAACTCTGTGAGTATAAACGAGTGCCCTTGTGGAAACGACGTGGCTTCGCTTCGCTCGTCGATGCATAACAGCTTTCTTCGCGCCGTTTCAGGTCTATCGTAACTGCTAGAATTTTTAAGCTCCGGCAAGCTTGGATCTTGACTCTGCGGCTGCACGAATGCGATCCTTATCGTTTGTTCGCGAGAATGGAACCGCGACAATTGTCACGAAGATATACACTCTCCCGCATACGCAATATCGGGTGTTGAACTTGTCAACTTTATAATGGTTTGACACTACCGTAACCGGGAACGTATCAACAACTGTTTGACTTGCATACTTCTTTTTCTACAAACACGACTCTTTTACAAAATATGAAACAAGTGCATTTGTTGTATAATTACGTGGACAATTTTGTACAATTTTGATAGATCTTAATTCTTTCAATTATTATAGCTATGAAAACTACATTTAAACATCCAAACCTACATTTAAAATTCCAAACATCCTGTTTACTGAAAAAAAATATCTGATTGAAAATGAACGAACCAGAAGATTTTGATTATATCAATCAGAATTTTGATTATTTCAACTAAAATTTTATTAATAGATTTAACTAGAAAATCCTGATTTTCAATTAGAATTCCAGTTAATTCAACCAGACATTTTTCTCAGTATTTTAAAACTACCTTCGAATATAGAGTGCTTCGAACATAGAATGTAACCTTTGTCTTATGGCGATGGATAGGAGAAGAGTCAAGTTTTTTATCTGTAATTTAGAACTTCATAGTACCAATCGTATAGATTGTACCAACCGCATCTAAAATTTCCATTTCAGGTCTAAATGACCCGTTGCTGAGGGTTAATGATGTACGTTATGTACTGTTATGTGTGTGTTTGTAGGGGAGTAAAATCTGTAATCTGGGTAGATATATGCGCATATGGAATATATGAAATCCTATCATCGCTACAATCTTGGAAAAGTCAATTCTTCGATTCCGTGAGATAAACCAAGACGCAGTATTTTTCACGGTCCCTGTTCTCAAGTGGAGAAAATATATGACTTACACTATTGTTTCACCCCAAACCGACGCGACGGCCCATTTATCGCATATAACTACCGCACGGTAACGGAAACTTGGGCGCGATTCACGGTAATACCTATGTCCACCCAGCGATAATAATTCATTGCTGTTACGGTCCGTATCCATCGCACGCTTTCTCGTCGTAACTCTAACCCGAAAAGCGCGAAGATTGTGTGATAAAAGGGAAGAGGATTGTCTTCGTGTCGCGGTCTCGAAGAAATTAAAACTTGCTTTGCGTCGGGGGAAGGTATCAAGGATCGTCCTAAATTGTTGCACCGCCATCGAAGTTGTTGCGACCAAAGACGCCACAGAGTTTGGCGCAGCGGTCTCTCTTCGGCCAAGTACGGGTCGAGGAATGGGAAGATAAAAGAGAAAGGTGAAAGGAAGGACCACGAGCAAGAGGAAGATGGAAGAAACCCCCCGGAGGAATTTAACGCATGGATGAAGCCGTACGAGGAAAGACGTGTGTACCTGCACGCTACACGTGCATGCGTTTTCACCTGTGTGCGACCTAAAGTAAATAAGTTCTCTCTGTCTTATTCATATCGGATCTAGGGTACCTGACTCTCTTGCACTCTCTTTCTCGTTTCCCTCTTATACATACACGCGTTCTTGTGCCCTAGGGGCAGGTTTTGAAACTTCTAAGCGGATTTCGTCTTGCTCGCTCGCTCGCCCACCCACTTGTCCGTCGAGGAGGGTGACGTATACGATCGTCAATCTTGCCCTGTGTAAAATTAGGTATTATTGTCCGCTACTCTGTATTGTATACCAATGCGAACAAGGAAGCACCTATATGATGGCACGCGAATGCATCCAGCTGCTTCCTTCCGTGCAGAATGCGTCGCGCTAGGAAGATACCAGCTGAACTTTTCACCAACGCTTTGCGTGCCGAAAGTGAAAGCTGGACGCGCGTTTCACGGAAATTAGTATGTCTACCTCGACATTGTGATTGAACGTTCTCATTTTAAATAAGCGGGATATTGATTTGGAGATTGTAAGGTATACACCTGAAATATAACGTTTTCAGTTCACAGAATCCTGAACAGTTTGTCGCGAAAAAGTAGAATTTATACGTAGATATACAAGGTACTAATTTGTTTTAAAATGTAAAAAAATACGTGCTTTATTTATTTTTTTAAAGTGTTACATATATAATTATTTGAAAATATATTTAAAACTCTGAAAAATCTTAATTTTTAATTTAGAAACCGTTCAGAAAAGAAATTCAAATTTGATCTGGATCTGCGATAATTTGCGTTAAAATCTATAAATAATCTCTAGTGTGGATATTTTGTGACAAGGAAATTATATCACAGATTACACTGGAAAAGATTTAATTCTCCTTACATCTTCGTTTGGTACAATTTCTCTCAAGGTGGTACAGTAGTTAAAGACTCAAATTATCACGAATGTTACAATTGTATTCCTTGTTACAATTGGCCGCGAACTCCCCTACCTAGAAGCACTTAATTTCCGTAAGTGAGATCTCTTGTGCGGAGGTCATTAGTCGTACTTGTGTTAAGTTTTCACAGTCTGTCGAGTGTTTATTAAGCCCGTAACGATAACTGGCCTGTTTACACTTTACAAACCTAAATCGTTATTTCTTCCGGGTTTTCTAAAGCGAAAAACATATTTTCACTGTGCTTAACTAAAGCTATGAAAATGACACTTAAGTTCTAAAGCATCTTGTTTGAAATACCAGATGCAATGCCTACGGTAATTAAAGCAAGGTTCAACAATTTTTTCTATAATTTATAGTCGAGACCTTACAGTACCAATCACGTAAATTGTACAATACAAACGTTTAAAAATGTTTGTTTCCAGTCTAAATGACCCAATGCTGCGTTTGATTAAAAAAGCAGACATAATATTACATAAAGTTTCATATTATTATAATTCTCTCAAGTACATCATGCATAATTTCCAGTTTTTAAACATATAAATTAATTAACTATTAATATAAATATTTAACGAGTTAAATAGAGAAATACATATGAAACATCGCAATTTTATAACATGTATTTTTTATCTTTAATTCAGTCGGTTTGAAAATAATCTTTTTAATTGTATTAAAATATATCCGATATTAAATTTTTCTTTCTATAAATATTAAACGATTTCTTTCTATAGATAAATATTAAATCATTAAAAATATAATTGAAGATACATAATACGTATTGGATATAGTAGCTCTTAAGTATATAATAAAATTAGTAGATTTAAACTTTTAAATTTTTAGATACTTCAACGAAATCGTTCTTTCCGTGTAATGATAAACGAGTGAGAGTCATTAATTTTATTTAAAGCACGAAATATCAATGTGAACACGATAGGTAGCTTTTTTAGTCCTTGTATTTTCCGACCGCATACTCGCACTCATTGGACTAGTTCGACCATCCAAATCCTCGTACCTGATCCACAGATCGTGTAGATTAAACGTAGTCTTTAAAAAAACTACTTCAATCGTTTCTATCAATCGTTTTTTGTTCATCACATTAAATTAACACTCTTTCATTCTCTATTAACTTTTAGTCGTTCTTACAATTAATATCAGACATATTCAGAGAATAATTATTTTTTCCTTTTCTAATTGTTTCTATCATATAATGTCATCATCTGTTGTTTAATATTAGTACAATATAATAAAAGATAACGAATGCATTTTTTAGTCTAATCTTTAATTAATACAAAAAGTCATTTTTATATAAATTTTCTTAATAAAAGGATGTTAAAAATTCTCTTTCTTTAACATCTTACACAAAATAATAAATAATCCTCTAATTTGATTTAAATTTCCCTTGAGGAAAACGAAAGACACGCAAAGTTTGTAACAGAAAGTTTAATAGCTTGTAAGAGTGCAGAGATGATCAACACATAATACGATTTTATAAAGCTGTGATACATTTTTTATTTACAGTTCTAAATAACAAATTTAATCTTTATATGAAAAGAATGATTTTGTTATTTAAAAATTTAGTTATAACAGATTGACAATAATTTGATGGATTTTGATCAAAATAGTTACGCGTGTAGAAATTTCAAGCATGATGAACAATGCTACAAAAAATTTTAACATTTTAGCAATCAGTTTGAGCGTTTTATATAATTATTTTTATGGTCCATCAAAATCAATTTTAGATCTATATCTAATTAAATGTTTAGAAGCTTCATCAAATTGTCCTTTTCATATAGAAACCGAGTATGAGTTAATACAAAATTCGATCAATTTAACAATATGACACGTGATATCGACAATTCAAATATTTATAGACGAATTATTTACAGACGAATGAGAAGATTCGATGTCAATAAAACCCACTAATGGCTCGGAAAAATGTAAAGATGGATTTAACCTTTCTAGTGATCTTAAAAACGTATAAAACCTGAAATAGAACAATTTTCTCTCCAATATTCTCTTATATTTCTGTGATATTTTTTAGTTTATTCTTTCCACGCAACCAATGAGAATACGAATCAGATGCATTGTACTATTTTCGTACATCGACGAACTTTGCGGAACAATTGCAGTTAAATTAAAGAGAATGATATCCGTAAGCCATAATCGGCCGTTCTCACGAGTTGGCTCTCTATCCAATCTCGCCTGCTTTAAACCAGGCGTAGTGGAAACGGTTTAAGTGCAGTGGACGGTTTTCGCATGGCGATTTCGAATAGAATTCAAAGGGAATTGGAGATTTTATGCGACACACGACGTGTGTCGAGACTTCCATATGCTATATTACCCGTCAAATCTTCGTGATATCGAAAAATTCCTCAGGAAATTTTTAAACCGTTTAACGCTTAAAAAATGACGTAAAAATTCTCTTAATGAACATCCGCGATGTGATGGAATATTTTTTGCGAAATTCACTTGCAAGGAAATATTCTCGCGCACATATATATATATATATAT
>NW_017259459.1:525072-550037 GCF_001594045.1 Atta colombica
TATATATAGTGTGTGTGTGTATATATATGCTCATATAATTAAAATCATTACAAATGTTTGCCCCATGACAAATATTAATAACCAAAGGTTAATACTTTTAAAAATGTCGATCACACACACAATTTGAGTGCTCGAAAAATTGCACGGTCAATCGAGCGTACGATTTGCCGTCGATTGCGATTCTCGCCGAGCGTGGAATCGAACGAATGCACTTCGTTCTGGTGCGCAGGTAGAATGGGATTCGCGCGGCGCTGCGCGATGGAGCTGGAGAGTGCGACGCGCATTGCCATTGCTTGGAGAGAATGCCTCAGCCGCGCGTCCCACAACAGTTTGCGAAAATTACTGCTGTCATTTGCCGCCGGCTTTGTTCTTAGCCGCTGGTGTGCCGGTGCACGTCCGTGCGCGTCCTCGTGTGGGTGCACCAGCGTTGCGATGTACCCCAACGCCGTATGATGGATGACGTGAACCTTGCGCAAGAATAATGGCAGCTTCGGGGGACTCGAAGCACTTCTGAATACGACGGAAAACTTTATTACCGTACCGCGACACGAATTCTCGTAGAACTAACGACGACAACGACGACGATGTCGCACATGCGAATGTGTTAACCGCAGAAGGGTCGGAGATAGACAATTTGCTTCTATTTTATTAACGACTGACCACCAAATTGTGCTAACTGCAAATTAAAGTATTATTAATTATAATTATCAGTATATTCTTGAATGAAGTAAGAAGATTATGAATAATAAATTATTGTTAGAAGAATGTGTAATGTATATATTTTGAAGTAAAACATGTTTATTTTATAATTGTTGTAACATGTTTATTTTAATGTATTGTTATATATAAATATAATTAGAATTATACATATAACGCAATAATCTTCTCCACGGTAATAAAATGTTTTTATTATTAATTGTTTAATTAAAATTTAATATTGGACAATGTTTCAAATGTTAAGTGTAGAATATCCTGCTATTAACAAAAAACAGTTATGTTGAATAAATTGTTTATGTTATTTTCGAAATAACAAGAACAACAGGTGGATATAGTATCTGATTTAACACTATAATCATTTCAGTTCAGAAGAGAAGCGAATAAATGGATTTCATTATTTTACGTTGTTAGCATATTTATTATCTATATATGTGTATAACGTGTATCGCGTACCAGCTCTCGAAATATGTAATCTTAATGTAGCATTATCCGGCTTTAAATGAATATTAAACGTTGCTGTTGGTCGAAAATGAAATAATGGAATTTGTTCACTCGATTTAGCGCAAATAATATCGTAATAAGCAAGGCAAAGCGTTGTACGAATCAATTTTACAGTGAAAAATACGAACAAAAACCTAATCAATAACTATATTCAAAGAAACGGTAAACAAGTTTTGAAATTCTTCCATCATCGATATTCGAAATATCGTTTATTCTTGTAAAATTATATAAAATTAACCTCGAGATATATCCGACGTAATTTTTTATATGTGAAATTAGATTTCCATGGCAGAGTTTGGATGCTTTTTTTTTTTTTTTTTTTTTTTCGTGGAAAAGATTAAAACCATCTGTGCTCTATCGGACCATTTCTAACAAATGTTATTTCTCCTTTGAGAAACATTATTTTATGTATGACATTAGTCTATGCATATATCTCCATATGTATGTGCGCTATATAGTTATATCATACATAAAAGTAGATTATGTACAAAGGAAGATGTGGAAATTAGCTCTTTCGTTACAGTGAAGATTAAAAAAAGAAGAAGAAATTATATTTTCTTTCAGCATTATGTATATCATGTGAAATTATCATAATTGTTTTGCATGTAATTAATTTTTCTTTTAATTATCTTATTAATGTGTTTTTTAATTTTTATCTTTCTGTATATTTTATCAAGACAATTTTATTAAGAGATAGATCTTTTAGTAATAAAAAATACTTAATGTCAGTAATAATTTTGTAAAACATTTTATTTTTTAATTGTAATCTTTTGCGATTTTATATGATAATACAATAATTATTTCATGTATATAACGTTCTTTGAATAAACAGTAAATATAACAAAGGGAATGTAAGACCATTATTATCAATTTTAACATTTTTTTGCTTTTATTACTGAATAATTATTATACAAAATTCTGTTTTTGTACAATTAATTTTACTAATAATTATTGTCATAATTATCTTATCTAAATGATTTTCTGTGTAATTTCAAATTTCCAACGTAGAGCCGTAAACCAAATCCAGTTCAGTTCGTATCATTAATGAGAATGTGTGGTCTCATACCATCTAAACAATCCCAAGTATTACGTTGTATTATCTTTGTTTTCCTTGGCAACATACGGTAGGTTACGATATTCCTCGCCATGTCCAAACTGTGCAGCTGTCTTCGATAATGATGTAACAAAATTTCTGCATAGGTCCGGTGCGCGCAACGGGGGTCACGGTGCGTTGCACCCGCACGCACACGCGCCCGTACTTCCCTATTGCCTCGATAGTATTGTGAACGAGTATCTGCTCGAAGCAATTTCCTATCTGCCTTCCTGTGCCCCTCTCTATCTCCTCCTTCCCCCCTGCGCCGTTTCTCTCAAGCGTTCCGTTCCCCGTATGCGACCACCGATATCGTCCGTTAGTCCTGATCAGCTATGTGTTTCGACTTAATTGCTTCTCGTGGAATATTATCATCGCCGTTATGAAATATGAACCTTCGGTGTGCAATGAACTTTTCAATTTCATTAGAGCGAGGTATCTCGTTAGTATATTACATAATTAAATTTTTTTTAAAGATTTTTTTTACGCGTGAAATGAAGACAGCATCGATAAATTTTGGACTTTGAGGAGGGATTATAAATATATTCAGAGACACATGAATTTTATTCAAATAAATTGCAATATATTAATATTAATTATTTGATTTATTTGTTTTGTATATATAACATGGTATTTACTTATGTGGATAGTATTGTTCGAATAAAAGCTGACATTTTGTAACTTCGGATCTCTGTTCTGTACATTTAATTATTTGCAGTCTTCGTTTTAATCTATTGAAAACTCCCAGAACTTTTTGATTAAAAGGGAGCTCCTCTATCAATTACAACAAAATTCTAAAAATAGGACGTCAACTTCGCAAAGGTGTTAAAGTTGAAATGTAAGAGCATTGCACGAGTTGCAAATTGCATTAGTGATTTGCAGACACAGTTCGGTTTAGCAGGGAGTACCGCGAATATGGTGCGAAAGAGGGAAAGCGTGTCAACGCCATGGGGAGCATTTTATCGATTTATCCATTATCCGTTGAGTGATCTAACACGACGTCCGTCCATTCGTTAGCGCGGCACAACCTTCGCGATTAATTCCGATATCTCGCCTGACAAAACCAGCTTCAATTAAAAGCTGTCGCTGGCGTTTTAGTTGCGCCACGCGGTTGCCTGAAAATTCTGTTACACGTACCCGTTACATACAGTTAGTAACTGTTCATGTATGGGGTTTCTGAAAAGTTTACAGACTGAAGAAATGTTAGAAAAGTTTAACTAAATAAACCATGAAAGAATATTGGACATTTATATTTTTTTCGAATAATTGTATTTGTTATCAATATAACGTTATCAATATGATTTTATACGATGCAAATTTTTCTAAATGTTTTTTTAAATACGAAAAACTTTGGAATTTTTCTTTTTTCTACGTTTTTATATTAAAGAATTTTTCATCTTATTTACTGTACAATGTTGTAGAAAAAATTTTTTGAATTAATTATTATTAAAGTTATTATTGTTTAGTATAATTGGGTATAGTAAAAAAATATTGATATTTATTATTTAGTTATATCAATTTTGATATTTTTTCTTTTTATTTCTATCTTTTTTTTCCGTTATTTTGTTTTTACAAATACGATGATTGAAAAATAAAACTAAAAACTAACTAATAAAACTATAAAACCTACATTAATAATTATTAAAAATATATATATAAATTCTAATATTCGACATTTTACAATATTTCCATCCCGCGAATATTTTTTTGCAACCCCAATAATTTCTAATTCTTTGAAACAAATGAATGCACACGTAATGGTAAAAGTGGTTGTATATCATTGCTGTAATTCAAAGCGGTGCATGTTGCAAAGTCCGAATGTACCACTCACAACGCTGAATCTTTCATCTTCCGCACACGCGTACAATGGGTACGTGAAGCGCGAAACATTTTTATTTCTTTCTCGCGTGTCGTTTGCAGTCTCGCGCGCGTCGGCGCCAGAATCAGATTAGTAATTGCGAATCGCGGGGGTCGCTATCGGTACATCTATGTTAGGATCTATCAAGCGCGAAATTAAGAATTCACGGGGCACAGGAGCTCGAGGCGTGAAATAATTTAGCGTTATATCGATGCGTTACACTGGTGTTACGTCGCGCCATCAACGGCGCCGCACGTATTTGAAAACAGGTGTGTTACATCGGTAATCGCGTATACAGCATTCGTACAAAACGTATACGCGTCTCTCTCTTCCTTTTATTATCTCTCTCTTTCTCCTCTCTCTATCTCTACACCTATTCGACGGACGATCGATAAACTAGGCGGACAGAATCACCAAGTTCGCACTATTCTCTGTCCGTTCTGTGTGCGTGAAGCGAACTACGCGAAACCTAATGTTCCTCTTACGCGATTCGACCTGCCAACACTACATGGTATTTGTAACGAAGCGAGGAAGGGTTCTGCCACATACAACACTCGCATTTACAACCTTATCCCCTATTCAGCTGGACCCTTCAGCGAACAGGAATAAAAAAAACCAAATCGAAGTTACGAGCTATTTATGAGCTTCCTGTGAACTAGAAAATTTAGGCCTGTTCCTTTTTTTTTTGTGGAAGTCTAAACATTTTCGTCTTTATTCGACTATAAAAAGATTTGGATAACTTTCGAGGCTGGTAAAAAAATCTTAATTTTAAGGTATGTTTTTTTAGTTTCACATGATCTGAATGAGAACCACAACAACTTTTCGTAGGCTAATAAAAAATGGCTATTGCTATACAAAATGTTGAAAATAATTCGTAATACAAGATTTAAAAGGTAATATAAATAAAAAATATATAAATATACTAAATTGAGTAAAAAATGTTTTATTAATATAATGGAAAAATACTTATTTTTATGAAAATTATAAACAATTTTTAATTATAGTATAAAAATGTTAAAATGGTTTATTTTTATTATATGCGTATTACAATATTAATATATTACAATGCTACTACATTACATTACATGCATATGAAAACGTACAAAGAATATTAAAAATATTTTTATATTCTATGTTTTTTCAACAAATTTAATTGTCAGCCTTATATAGAAATATTAAAATAAAACATATGTATGTGCTGTTGTATATAGAAATAGCCAGAGGCTCTTAGCAACAACGAGATGTATAAATATTCATATTTAGGAGTGCGTATAGGTGCAAAATTAGATAACGAGAATTAAAATGTCATAAGCATGTATTGGCACGTGCCATTAGAATAAAAACCATAAAAAAGTTGAAGAGCAAATAAATCAGTCCCGCAAAGATGATTGATCTGCATAGTCATTTAGGCAAACCCATAGACCCGAGCTCATCATACTATACAGGCAGCACATACATATATATATATATATATATACACACACACACACACACACACACACACACACACACACACATATATGTACATAACGAATGTAGTATGTGAATGAAGAAACGAAAAATAATCTAAACTAAGAAAGAAACAATTAAAATAGATTACAAACAGTTTTATAAACTGTGATAGTTAAACAAATTATTATTTAAAACATAAATTACAAACAATTCTTTAACGCTCGTCTAACTTTCAAACAAATTAATAAATGATAACTCAGATCAACAATTAAACGAGCTATAATTAGATGTGTGACAATGCAAAATTTATTATTTCACAATATAATTTTCCATCGATACGTTTCGACTATACTTACAATTAGTCCTTATCAGTCGCAGAAATATAATTACCCCATGTATTATAACAAAAATTAAATTAACATATTATATTTAAAGGATCATCTCAATTTCGATTTTCAATAGTCAATATAAATGCAACCATATTTTAAATATGTTAATTTAATTTTTGTTATATGAGGTAATTATATTTCTGCGACTGGATAAGGACTTAAGTATAGTCGAATCGTATCGGTGGAAAATTATATTTTCCACCGATACGATTCGACTATATGTGAAATAATAAATTTTCCATTGTCACACATCTAATATTATAGCTCGTTTAATTGTTGACCTGAATTACTATTTATTAAATTATTATTTCTTATGAAAAGGAATAATATTCCATTTATTTATATGCCGCCACAGATAAAATATTTGATACTAAATAAGCCATTTTTCCACAAAGTAGATATTCATATGCTGTACCTACATTCATATTTGACAAAATACATTCATTAAGAAATTGCCAATATTAGAGAATTGCGCACATCATTGCATTTAACTTACATAATTTTAGAATTGCAAAACATATTATTGAAAAAAATATACAATTTTAAATAATTATAAACTATTTCTACAGGAAGAAAGTTGTTTTAAATTTATTTTGAATTTTTTCGACTGATAATTTGCAGGTCTAAAATTTTGCAAGAAAAAGCATAAGGCCGAATCCTTTTTTCCTTAGAAGTCGAGTACCGCTAACCTACCTGTGTTAAAAAAGTCCTAAAATACGAAAAATACGAGCCCTATTTTTAAGAACGTCTAAAAGAAATTTTTCTAACATTTTATGTGAGGTCTGCTGTAAATCAATCTCTGGCAATATATCAAACAAATACGTTAAATCTTTTTGGAAAGTTTGGAAGCTTAGTTAGCTTTATTATATAGATTTCTTCTGAATGAATTTTTACAAGTTTATCCGAAAAATAATATCGAAATATATCGAAAACGCTAATGCTATCTAAATAAATAATAAAAACTCTCTAATTGAATATTAACTCTAAGCGTTGAATAAAATTAGCTCATACAGTTTATCTAAGATTAAACAATTCAGGCTTCTTAAGAGTAAGACAATAGAAGAGTAGCGTCGTACAATGTATGTACGATATATACTCCGAATTATCCATATTTGGTATTATCCTATTTGCAGATTATCTGTTCCATGTTATGGTAAATTGCTAATGACTAATGACGAAGATGAGAAATAACGTGCTCGGACAAAATGATTCATTATCGAGTCCCAGAGGTAAACGAAAATCGCAAATTATTTACGTGAACGTATTAAACATCCACTCGTAAGCATCGCTGGGCGTGTATTTATGCATATCACGAATAAATTACAGTTATACAGTAATGTTTGTTTGTGCCTCAATAAAGTACGGTATGTGCTTTGGATTGCCCGCGTTTCTCGATTATCCGTGCCAACCCCATTCTCAATTGCCCTGAATAATGAAGAGCATAATGTACATATGTTTCTGCAATGTAAACAAATCATGTTTTTATTACATTCATCTGATTAAAATGTTTTATACAGTTAAGTTCAAAAAATCGATACAATCAAATCCTATTTCATAAATATCAGATTGTTTATTTGATATTTTCGATGAATTCTATCAATACTTCTTTTTCACTGCATTAGAAACATAATCGAATCAAATTTATTCCTTGAATAAAATTCTAAATTATGTATTATATTTTCTGTCGGCAGGACATGATATTTTATTTCTGTTACATAAAATTTGCATAGATATATAAGAATATTTCTTTGGATAGAAGATAAATTTATTTCAGTACTGAACAATAGTATATATATAGAAAAGTTCGTAATATAGATGAATAAATAGACGAATGTCATTCAAGATATGAAAAAAATAAAAGAAGCAGATGTTCTTTCTATCATAAAAAAATGCCTACAAAAATATATAAACTTTGATTTATTTTTTCATTATTTGTTATCGATTTTTTTAAATAATACTCAATATTTCAGTACTTATTGAGAAACCTCTTCTCTAGCAAAGAAAAAGGGGAAAAAAAATCACGCGACAAAAATAGCACAAGATAAACTCCCGTATAAACTTGTCCGTTCGGTAAAATTCTAAAAAAGTAATGTGCGCGTGTGTGCGTATGTACTTTTATTCGTATGTGACACGTACGAGGAGGACTGTCGAATAAACCTCTGCGAGAAATCCTTAGGGAGCATGGGGCCGTTATCAGTGTAAGCTACGGACTCGACCATTCGAGGCAAGATCGTGGAAAAAGAGCGGTGGCGCAGGGTCGTCAGAAAGGGGATGGTTTTTCTACGAGAGAAAAAACTAGAGTGGAGTGACCGTAGCTCCGGGAATACACCCGGTTCGAAGATGTTCGCCGACGGTTAGAGAGACACGGTATATGAGAACTTTGTTACTTTCGGTAGCCACAGTTCTATTCACTTTTCTCATTAAGCAAATCTCAGAAGGAGGAAACGAGCTCGCGAGTAGAACTTTCGGTGATAAGCCCGAAGGAAAGCGGAAGCTGCGCCTTCGTCTTCTTTACATCGAGTTGTTTAATTCCTTCCTTCGAAAGTCGGCGCTTTCCTATGCTCTTCTCTCCTTCTTCTTCCTCCCCCCCCCCTCCCACCCCTCTCTTCTTGTCTTGTATTAACACGATGCTTTTAAACGCCGAAGCAGGCCATCATCGTCTTACTCGGGAATCTCTATATTACGTAGGCTAGTACCGCGTTACCTATGCCGCGACTTATAAATAAGAATGAACGTATTAGTATGCGTACAGTATAACGGAGTGGAATCAGCAATATCTTCTCCATGTATGCTTCTTATCGATTCGCTGTTCTCGGGTGTCGTTGAATTCCGAATTCCGCGTCTCTTCACGCGCGCAGAAAACAGACTAGAGCGTAATTAAATGCGGAAATATAATGTCTGCTTTTTTATCTACTTTCACGTTCATTAATATGAAAAAGAATGGAAATCATATATTTCCTATTTCTTCTTTGTGTGCATGTACGTAGAATATATTTCCTGGTAGAAATTTCATGCATTTTTTAGACAGTTATATTAACTCTGTGTAATATATTCAGTAACTCTAGTAACTGAAAAATAAAATTACTTATAATTGGGATGAATCCCAATGAAGATGTAACGCTTTATCTGTTTATTGCACACAAAAGATGTATAAAATCCAAACCCATTTACTGAACAAAAATAGAACAATAAATGTACTGTAAATATGCAGTATTTTAATTAATAATAATCTATTAATACTAGACAATAAGAAAGGTATCTGTGCAAATTGCACATATTTTTAGCAAGAAAACTGCTTCAGTCACTGAATAAAATTCTATCAAATTTTTATTCATTTCCTATGCAGTACACTGTTAAATATTGAACGAGCAGTGGTAAGCCAATCTCTTGAATTAAATGACATTTTATTATTCTTAACTTCCATGTATGTCAAAACATAAATCAACTCATTTCTGTGGTTGCTTTCAAAGTAAACAACGTTAATATTAACATACATAATGCACTTAGTAAATAATAAACTAAATTTGAGTTAAATTTAATATATTTCTTTGAATTAAATTATTTAATTCCATTGCTTTAGTTAAATTAATGATAAATTGAGTAAAAGCAGTGGCGATCTTTAGAAATGATTAAAAATCACTCAAATTAGGTTAATTATGAATTTAACAATGTTTTGTTACAATACAATAATACTAGATAGTAACTAGATAGATGTCTAAGAAAACTGTATAATATATATTTCTATTAGGATTATGCATTAGTAGATTTATGAGAAAAAGTTTATGCACATAAAATCTTCAAGACTTTAGAATTACATTCTAGAATATCAGAGCAAGGATTGTTCTAAAAGTGTTGTAATTTTTAAGATTATGATTCCTGCAGCTTCTAGTAGGTTAGACCTCGTTTTTTTTTTAGACCTCGATTTTTCTCCTCACTAACTTCTGCTTCTTGCACTATGACTTTTCGGTGCTTCGCACGTTTCGCTCGCGCGAAATCCCGTCACGAGCTTTGCGGTGAGCAAACCGAACGGTATCGATTTCAGTTTTACGTGGAGTAGAGCGTATAGCGGCGGACGCCGACCTCTCAATCGCGCTTCGGCCGATTTCAATCGAGTCGATCTGAACCACTGATTAAAACGATCGTAGGCATGCCGACTGGTCAGAGAGTGTATGTATCGGTGGATTTGGATGTATCTCGGCGAGCCAACTATCTCGTCAATGAGATAAAGCTCGAATGGATTAAAGGAAGAGCCGTCGTGCGAGTGCAGTGCTATCCGGTGAGGTGGTGGCTGAGAGCATCAGGGGGAACGGTAGGAAAAGGGAAGATAATAGGAGGAAAGGGGATGAGTGCAGGAATCCGACTCGCGAATGCGTTTATCTCGATCCACCGAGGTCGCGTTACATGTTCGCCACTGAGAAGCATTTCATCAACGTCATTCGCCCGCAGCCTTTCTCATCCCCCTTCTATCGTTCTCTTTCCCACTTCCCTTCCGTTCCTTTTCGCCTTTTGTTTCCATTTCTTCTCCCACTTGCTCGTTATCTCGCTCTTTCACTTTTTCTCTCTGTTTTTCGTTTCGTATCTTTCTTTCTTCGCATTTCTGCCCCTCCTCTCTCTCTCTCTCTCTCTCTCTCTCTCTCTCTCTCTCTATTTCTCTTATTCTTGATTCGTATTCTCTTCCTTTATAGACCTCTCTATACGATTTTGTTTCCCTTCCGTTCTCTTTTTGTTTTGACAACGACGAACGGAGTGCGAATATTTCCTCGCCTTTGCCTCAGTGGGTTTGGTATCGAAGCGGACGTGTTTCGTTTAAACGAGAGACGGTAGGTAGAAACGACGATGCTGTCGACGAAGCTGTCTGTGGCGATTCGTCGTCGTCTCGAAAACGAACATGGTACATCCTGCCGAGCGGACAAATGTGTGTGCTTCTCTAGGGTCTTCGGGTATCATAAATAATACTCATCGGTTTTTATAGCGTGCCATTATAACTCAACGACAAGTCATTGAACACAGAGAAACAATCGTCTCTTAACTCATTCTTTTAAATTATTATGATCGAAGAGAGTGGAGTTAAACTGGAGTCGACTGAATGTGATAACAGTGCGATATTTTTAACAGCTGGGAAATTTTTTAATTCTTTTTTAACAATTAAAATTATCCCTATTTTTGTGATTTTACTTTATACATATATTTTTACATCTCTTTTTATATAATTCAAAAGCAGAAAAATATTTTTTAAATAATGTTAATTTAAAGTTAAGTATTTTAATCTGAAAGTTTTTAGTGTTATTTTATAATTCAGAAGATTACAAATTGAACAAATTTGATAAACAATATATTCCTTTTTTAGCGTCTTATTAGGGAAATTAATTTCAAATTAGTCATATTCAATTCACAAATTAGTCATAATCAATTTTCGCTTCAAATTTCGCTTCAAATTAGTCATAGAAATTGTAATTAAAACTATATCCGGTGATACCGAGACCTTGTGCGAAATTTGTATGCTTCGCGTGTTCTTGAGTTATGTTGCGATAAAATCGCACACATGGGCGCAATTTTTTCGGAAGTCGGCGAAAGAAATTTACTTGTGCCGGTGAATGCGCAACCGTTTTTTCTGCGATCTTTACTGGAGATAAATCCAGCTCACACGAGTTCCGCTTGTCTATCGGGGAAGATCATCGCATTCAGCGTGGGCACAAGATGAGAGTCGGCCTGCCGCATTTAACGCTAAATGGGCGATGAGAATGTCGACTGATGAAGCATTTGCGTTTGGCGTTTTTTCGCACGGGTAAGGAGATTTGGCACGATTATACCTGAAAGAATTGTTGGAAAGCTGACACCCGCGTCGGACCGATTTTTCTACCCGCATACACGTTACTCTTTGTCCGAAGAAAGCGAGAACCAAAGTATATAATGCAAACATTACACATTCGCATTATATATTTTTACACAAAATAGTAATTGAAAGAAATAATATTTATTATACATATAAATTTTCGATATATATTATGTACATATTTTTACTAATTTATTATAATTCTTTTTTTTTTTCTTTTTTTTTTACGTATTTTTATCTAAATTATTAGCTGTTATTAATTATTATTATTAGCTAAATTGAGTGTATCAGTGATACACTTATGCTTACAGGAACTCTCGTTTATTTTATCTTTTAAACATATCAGAAGCATTACTATTCTCTCCCGAATTGTTCTGTACAACGCAAGACTATGCTTCGCGTATTAAAGCGAGTCTGTTTCCGCTGCTAACACTGAGAGCCTGTCCACGTGTATCGCGAAGCGTGTAATACAATCGCGATAATTTGCCGTGTAGTACAATTATTGCGGAATTAACCGCGTCTCAAGGGCGCGGCTTTGCTGACTTACGTTATGCGGCAGTGCGATTACGACATTAATTTCATTTTATGCTTCCTGTTGCAGGTCCAAAGGCGCGGAATAATTCGGAACAACTCGCTTCACCTCGCCTCGTTTCTTGCAGAAAACAATCTTCCGTTATTAGACGACTGCAATAAGCGTAATCGCCGGCTTGAAAGTAACGTGAGTATCAAGTATACTAGATCGTCATCATCCCCTCTTGCTATATTCGCAGATTCTACCGATCTCGTGACGATCGTTTTTGAAGCGTGTTTTCGTTCCATACCACTTTCACAGAGAGAATATTTCTCATGGAATTCTATTTTCCTCTTTTCTGTTATTGTACCCTTTTACCTGGTCCGTTCAATGTTAGTTTTTCGCATTGACAGTGGATATAGAATATGGTGTGCTTCAAGAAAGAGAACCTGAAATAGGATTATTCAGACTGACTTGCTTACCCAAGTAGCACGAGAGTTCAAACAGCATCTTCTAAACTGTTCGTCTGATTTCTGTTGTCTTGATAGTCGGCATTATTTTGATGGGTGGTTTTACTTATATTACTATGCGCGCAAAGCTCATAATTATGATTTATACTCTTTCTCCGCTATCTACTCTGCAAACATCCTGCAGTTTATACATAATAGTACGAGTTGTAATATACCGTTGCGGTGAGATGGTACTCGACATTACTTCTGTGTCTATCATCTATCACGGTACGCTGCACACGAACCAATTAATCTTAATTGTACATTGGTATTGTACAAGAATGTGTTTGAGAAGGAACAATTACTTGTTTTCGCGAACAGAGTGCTATTATCCTTTTTTTTCACGTAATACAAACTAATACAAACGCAATTCTGTATTTAAGAATAAATGTACGTACAAAAATTACGGCGAGTACTGACGACTTCTGTTTCGATATCGAAATGCGCCAACCAAAGTTAAATTTTTCAAGCCACTTGTGCGAACGCGATTTGCCTCTCCATTGGCACAATTTTCGCAATACACTTCTGAATACTCGCCATCGTTTACGCCCGAACTGGTCGAGCTTTTCATCGAAACAGAATAGTAGTCGACATGAAAGGGCAAAAGAGACGGAAAGAGGGAAAAAGAAAGAATAAATGGAGAGGCAGCCTGTATGTTATCGAACGAATACGTCGATGTGTCGAGGCAAAATCGACATTCCAACTACGCGTGAATTTTTATATACGCCAGACGGAAATTTGGGATAGTCGGTCTTACAGAGGTTCCGGGAAAAATAAAAATTTGAATGACAGCACGCGCTTTGCGAAATAAATCTTGCTTTGTTCTAAGAAAATTAAGGAAAAAATAATGAAGTACATATTGCGAATATTGTTAGAATCGAAGGGCATGAAAGATTAAAGAGGAAGCAGTCTCATTATCAAGAAATTACGCTGAAAGTTTGAAACTATCAGGTATCCGAACTGTTGCTAATGGCATGTGTTTCTAATCACTAGGAGTGCGCCGGGCAACAGAAATTTTCGAGAGAAGAGATCCGACATTTGAGTCTCTTCGTATCGGGAAATTGAATTTAATTTTAGTCCAGCTGATTGCTCAGAATTATTTTCGATTACTCTGAATTTTCGAGTGCGATATCTCGGTTTATCTGAATCTAGTATACCGATAGCAATCGTTTAAACTTCTATATTTCGCTATATTTTCTGATTATTTTTTGTTTAACTTCAATATAAATTTCCATTTTGCATCAAGATTACTCATCCAGCATAGCCGGGGCTATCATTAGCCCCTTGTAGAATCGAATAGAGTCCCAAAAGATAACCAAGTTCTTGACCTGTGTTCATAAAAGGACAAAAATTTTAAACCGCATTTTCAAACCCGACGAGTTCATATACGTTAGTAATTGTCTTTGAATCTTTAAGATGCCGTCAAAAAAATTAGGTAATTAAGATGGCTGCCTGCCGCTGCCTCTCCCGTCGTACACACCCCATTCGTTGCTGCACTCTCTCCTTGGTCTTTCGCTTCTTTGGTCGAGACGAGGTTTTTACTGCGTTGGCTGTTGCAACCACTATGATATTGCATGCTGACAGAATTTTGATGCCGTACGAGCCATATATGGATATCTGCTAGTGCCTATTTCATGATTCTTAATTCTCAGCGAGGTCGCCCCGAAACTACTTACCGTCGAAAAACGTTACCGTAACGAATAACGAAACGTAAAAAAAGATAAAATCATTTTTTTTAAGTGAAATCATATAGATCCCATTGTATCGAAAATGGAGCAAAATTTATGATACACGCAGAAGGCTAGACTGTTTGGTAGTATTCAGCTTTGGGAGTATTCAGCTCGAGACGCTTTTGAACAAACAAACCTTTCTTCGGGTCAGTTTCAAACAGGGAAACCATTTTTCAAACAGAATTGTATTGACTGCTGAACTCTTATGCTGCCCGCCTATAGTGTAGCTATTGTCAAAAATGCAATAGCTCGTCATTCATAAGTAGCAAAAAATATCAAGTTTAAATCTGTCTCGTATTTAGAATTAATTGTATTTTATGAATTATTTTATTAAACTTACATGCCTTAATTAAACATCTTATGTTTGGCGCTTTTAAGTTTGCATGACAAACTATTGTTTCGAAGTTGTTAATCTTTAAACACGGGTATCAATGGGGATATTCAAATTATGCAACAAAGCCGTATAGTGTAAAATTAAGCTAGAACGTTTAACTAGATTTCACTTTAATATAACTTTTAACTTGAGAATTAATTATACAACGTTGTTATATATTTGAAAGAATAATAAGAATATAGAATAGAAATAAATCAAAATTACATTAAAGCAAAAAACTTTATTAAGCAAAAAACATTCCTTAATTAGATAAAGAATCCAGAACTTAAAGGATGATCGTTTAATTTTGAAATATTCTATATAAAACTCTCAGATTCTTATTTCTTTTTATCTGACATCATCAGAAGACTGAAGAAACTTATTTTCGTTATCGTAACGAAATAAGAACGCTGGTTTCTTCGTCATTATAGCTGCAATTAAGACAAGGAAATTACTTCAATTTGATATAAATGTTCGTGGAACGATGTTATCGTTAAGAATTTTGAAAGAATCGGACTTCATTAAGATAACTTTCTTTCAAAGATAATTTTTCTTTTTAAAATGTCAGATAAAGAAGCGTAAGAAGAGAAAATGAAACGTACGTACAATGCCCCCGAAATTACCATTACGGTTTTTAAGTGAAGTAAATAGTGATTTTGGATTCGAGAATCTCGAGATTAAAAATCTCGGGCACTTCGCTGGGAGTGTTCGTGGTCCAGGCAAATGCCGGTATCGAACAAAAATGTCGAGAAGGGAGCGACGTATCAAGCTGACGGCGAGATCAAGAAAGAGCGCGTCTCATACTACCGCAATAACTGGCGTGATTCCAATAGACAAAGTGAGCAGGGTGGCAAGAAGGGCGAAATAGAGACGCGGACACAACACCCGAAAACGAATCCAGTCATTCTCGAAATAGGCACCTGGAATGCCGGTCCTCAACAAGAGCTATTCCTTCTATCAGACTTCGCGTTCCATGTCACCCGTTCTGTCTCTCTCCTTCTTTCTCGCTATGCCTGTAATCTGTCTCGATTCTTGACTGCGCATGCCATTATCCTCGGCTATCATTAACCCCCTCAACTGCTGTAGTCGAATTTGGATAACGCAATCGATTGGTGGGTTCTAATAAAGAAATGAAGCTATATTTATGTTAATGGATCGGCGAGCTACTTAGACCTTGACTCCATAGCGATAAGAAAGACTGCATGAATGCTCCGTAAAATTATAAAGAAATCAGAGATGCGATTCGTTTTGCATTCTTCTCAAATACCTTATCAAATATTCACAATAAGGACTGCTTTGATCTTTCTATAATTGCTCAAAATTAAAATTCGTTATCGCGCAATCATTTTTTAAACAAATTTCTTTTTTTTATATATTAATATAAAATTGTTTATTATCGATATATTAATATTTATATTTATACTAGGTATATGCCTAATAAGCTCTCTTTTGGTATAAATTGAAAGTCTTTAGAATATTATCTTATCCCCGTTTTTTAGATAGAAAAAATATCTGCGATGTAGTATTTGAAATTAAAAGGAGTTCCACCATCAGCCTTCTATGTCGTTTCGCGTAATCATTTTCGCGCGCATCACTTTGTTCCTGGGAACAAGCAAATATCACGCGGCGGTACGATTGCACCTTTCCACCCACACCTCTCCACAGCTATGAAGTTGAAAAGACCATTCGTGCGATCTCGGAAGGCATACCGAGATAGAACGGAATGGCGGGCGATGGCAAAGGAGGCGAAGCAGTGGAGATGGAGGCCACCGAGAAAGATACCGATGGCATTTAGTAGCTTCGCTCGGAACGTTTTAGATAATGACTGGGTGGATTACTAGGTCTAGACGAGGAAAGGAGGGAAGGCCTTTTTTCCTCTCGTTCGATTCCGCCGTTGCCGTTGCTCGGGTGAATCGAAACGAGGAGTGGAAACTGGACGCCAGAAGATCGGAGAATGAATAGAGACGTTGAAAGATCGACTGAAAAGACTAGTAGGAAGAAACGAAGATGAAGGTGGTCAGTCGCCGTTCTGACGATAGCGAGCTTTCATTCCGAGGCATTATTCACATCGTTTGCCAGACAAACGAACGAGGTGGAAAATTCGCCGGAGCGAGAAACATTGCGTTTTCGAGTGCGTCGTCCAAAAAAGAGGAATCCGTGATGTGTGTTGCCATCCCTTCGCCACCCCGTTCCAACTTCCAACGTATAGTGACGGGTACTGCACCGCACCGGTTCGTTTGGTAGCCTCGATTTTTGTCTCTCCTCCGTTTTTTGTTCGACGTTTCTCTATTTGAGCACCTTTTTCCGGTGGTCGCAACGACAGTACCGTGCGTATATGTATCGTTTGCGAATCTCATGAAGAGAGGTGGTATCATCAATGCAGAAAGAAGTTGACCAACGAACACAGAGTGATTCACTAAAATTGGTATATTTAAATATCGGGAAAGTTAAACGAACTTTTTCAATCTCTGGTTTTTCACAGGTTTTTTCTCCCCCTTAAATGTAAAGTTCTAATTATTCTAATGAATGTTGTCGTATGGAAAAAGATTTAAAGCGATTTAAAGGAAGTGATTTAATGAAATGTTCTAATGAAGAATCGTTTAAGGAAATCTGAAGCCACAATTGTTCCGTTAAAGTGTCGCAATGAAGAAATATTTATAGAAATCTGAAATTATAATCGTTTTAATGAATTGTGAAAATAAAAAAATATTTGCTTTCTTAAAACATTCTCTTAAGTATAGATATGCTTTTCTATTGACAGAAATTTCAATTTGCAATAAAAGATATTGTTTTATTTGAAATTGAAAATAAAAATTAAATGATCAATTATTATTTGCTGGTATTACGATTGCTGGTATTAGATTTCGAAGAAGGAAGGTAAGATAGAAAGTAATTAAGAAATCAATATATATTATGGGCTCAAAAATTTTTAAATGAAATAATTAAAAAAGGATTACGAGCAGGATTGTCAGATAATAAGTAATATTAATTATATAAATTAAAAAATTTTACTTAATTTTTTAACATTTCATATCTGAAGTTCGGTAAGTAACGGTATATTAAAAAAGGATATATGTATACATAGATAACCTGATTATAATCGGTTATTCTATATAACGAAGAATTTTGCAGGAAAGAAATGAAAAAAAAAATGCTGAGTATGCAATAGTTCGAGCTCTGCGAAAACTGGCTCTGCTACTGTTTTCTCTCTTTCTATTTCTTTTCGTTGAATGTGGTCGCGTATGTAATCGAAAAATATGAATTTGCGGACGATAACAAAAGAGCAGAATTGTTTTAGGAAAAATTGAATGCGGCACACAACGTTGTGCTCGAACACGTGCGAAAATTAGATTCGTGCGCAGGATTGTTTTACGACTTTCTTTTTTTTCAAGTGCGTTTTTATACAATAACAGGAGATAGAAACAAAACGTAAATTAAAAGTAAGAATGTAGAAAATGATTTTTGACGGAGATATAAGAGATTAGCAAAATATTTCCAAAACATGTAAATCTTCTAATCTTTAATGTTTTACAATACTCGATTTATGCTTAAAATCTTATTAACTTCATGATACTAAAATAATTTTTATTCTTTTTATAATTACTCCATTTATTAATTGAGAATTTATATTATGGATGATTTCCGAAAAAAATACATGTACCTTTATAAAAATACTGTATTTTATAATCTAGAATCCCATATCATATAACATTTTAATAGCTTGGGTTGAAAATTAATTAAAAGATTCTGTTATGAAATATCGAGGTCACAATAGCCTTCGTATCATAAGCCTTCAATTCGCCAAAATATGCTATTAAAAGAGGACATAATGCGTTTATGTAATACGAATAATATGATAATAAAATAGAATTTTTTTATTATTGTGGTAAAAAATTTCGAATAATAAAATTTGTTGTTTATAGTAATATTTAACGAGTCCTATTTATTAATAATCTATTGCCATTGAAAAATTATTACGGTATCTCATTTATCGAATCTTTTCAATTAGCTCGCTATCATATCTAAAATCTCGATTACGAATATAAAATTTTCACGGGATTTACTTAGGGATTACACATACTTCGACCTGGAGTACCGAATTTATTTTTCATTTGTGCGAAATTGAATATAATCACTCGTGCAGAATATGAATTCGTGCGCAATTTTACTCATGCTATCTAATAAGATCAATGAGCTTTTCAACAAGGTAAAGCGAGGGAGGCCAATCACACAGATTATAGATACGATACGATGTTTTTAGAAAACGGACGTGAGAGGGATCATCTCGATTGTATTTGTATTGGAATTGAAATACACACGCACACCGGTGATCACTTCGGAATACCGATTACGTAAACTTGATAAAGCTGGTGTAGAATGGCCAACAAACTCATTCGATGCTCACTTTGATGCTTTTTAAATACAGTACAGCGCAAGGTAATTAAAGGTTGCGAACGGTGCTTTCGGATAGAGGAATGGATGGTACGAACGAGAAATAGAAGTTAATCCCCAATGTGATGGTTTCCAAAGAGCTACCGAGTATCACGTGAAAATGTTACCAGAGAGTGTCGGTCGTTGCTTCGAATTAAAGTTGCGTGCATGTAATAAATATTCACAGGTTTAAATGCGCGTTTTTGTTTAATGGAAATGAGGAGCTGAATGAAATTATTTAGGAAATATATAATTTCGCGTGCAATTACCATGCGAGAAAATAATAATTCGAGCATAACAATAAAACGAATATTTCAATTAATATGTACATATAATTTATGTAATATTGAAACAATACAAGACTTTGGCAGTTTTTATTTGGTATTTTATGAATGCCATTTGAAATAAATTTGTCCGGGTTTGCTCGCTTGCTTGGTTTAGATTGGATTTTACATAGTAAAAATTATATGGACAAAGAGATTATTTATTAATTTTTACTGAATTTTTTTGTTGGAAATTACAAAGTTTTAGCATCTCTATCAATTATTATTTTACATAATATTTTATTTTTTATATTTTATATTTTGATTTCTATTTCATTTTATTTTAGTCCTCTTAGTTATAAGTAATGAAAAAAAAATTATCCTATAATTGAAATATGTTGAAGGTAATTGTCATTTTATTAAAGTAATTATCTAACTAATCGAGAATAAAAAACATGGATCTATAATATAATGCATAGATAGTACTAAATGCGATTATGCATCTTATTTCTGCTTTCGACATAATGCACCATGACATCCACGACGTTGTGTATTGAGTTTCCAATCGAAAGTGGCGATTGCAATTCGAGGTGACAGTTAAAGGCTTCTTATATACGCTCAGTACTCACCTGCAGTCAATACTTACTTTTCATTTGGAATCTGGAATAGATAAAATTGTTCGATGTTTCTTAAATATACAAGCTTTCTAAATGGATGGTCAGTTCTTTGTAACAATGAAACTTAAAATGTTTATTTTCTTTAAATATTGAATTAAACATTTCTTCGAAGTTTATTCTTTCTGAAATATACGTTGTGTTTAGTTAAAAGCTTAAGATTAGTTCCAGATTTTTTCGTTTCAAACCATTAAGATTAAGAAAACGGGTCTTGTCACGTCCGAAGAAACGACAAATCATTGGAAAAAACAGATAAAAAAGAAGAGGTGTAAAGACAAAACAAGATAGTAAAGTTTATATTACTTCAGAGAAAATAGTTACATTTTACACAATTAAGTAGAGATAAGTTTAGATATTTCTCTGATATAATTAAAAGTAAATTTAGATATTTCTCTGCTTACGATCTTTTAGAATATATTTGATGGAATCCAACAAAAAATTATTTTCCACATTTATAATAAGAATTATTTCTTGTAAGGCAAATATTATGACAATTCAAATTTTCCTGTATATTAGTGATACGTAAAGTTTCTTATTTATTATATATTTTTGTAATCAAATAATTTTCTTTATAAATTATCAAATCCGTGCGCTGAGTAAACAAAAATATTATATTCTGCTACACTACATTGACCACGCGTTGAATTCTAGCACGTCAAATCTACCGTGTGCGTCGTATCTCGTAAAACTTTAAGCTCACCCAGCATTAAACCTGAAATGTCTGCGCGTTATTATACGAAATTAGCTCCGCGTGGCAATATTAGGCGGGAAATGCAGTTATAACTTTTGAGCGAGCAACGGCGCCCAGCGTCGTCGTTGCGGCGGGCAATAATTTGCATACCGAAATTGCGACGCTGCGCGCGTGTTCAAAATCGCGTGTCGCCTCATCGCGTTGCAACATCGTAACCAATCGCATTTGTCAGTGTCAGTCATCACCCGAAGAGTCACTTTCTTCTTACGTTCCGCAAAGTTATCTCATTGAATCTTATCCGCTTGCCTTTCCATCTTTTTTATAATGTACATAAATGAAAATCTACATTTTTCCATAATGTTCACGGATGAAAATCTACATTGTTTGCCTTTTGGGTACCGCAAATCTCATTATGATTTTTTACGTATAGACAGGTATTTTTAGTTAAAACAACTATGAGATAATACGAATATTTGCTCGATGCTCTTCCGATCCTTTCTACAAAATTTTTTATCTATCATGTACTGCTTTTATCTATCATAAACTGTTTTTCCATTGACAATAAAATTGGATAATAATGTATTTTTTGAAACGCGCTCACACGCGTGTTAATATTGAAAGAATTCATGCGAGTACTTTGTAGCAAAAAAACATTTGCTAATTGAACTAATATTGGAATACAACGATCCTGTTTCAATTTTCCTGAAAGGAAAGAATATCGAATTAACTTTCTATCGTTGATGAATTACGAAATAACATTCCAATAAAGATGCTCTGCATCTGACCGAGGTTAGACATCGACTATTTGTGGCAACGCGTCGATTGTGGCGAAAGTCATATCGCCATTTAAGTCTTTAGAAAGTGCAGACAGGGTCGTTAGTGCGAAACGAAGACCATTTACAGTTGTAAGAGATATATCGCGATTACACTCGGGAGTAGTACGGATACTTACCATTTTTTACCTTTTCCCACGATGCAGTTAAGAGAGAGAGAGAGAGAGAGAGAGAGAGAGAGAGAGAGAGAGAGAGAGAGAGAGAGACTGACTTGGTTCCTTTATGTCCTTGGATGCTCACAATCGAATCATCGCCGCGTCGTGCTATAATCGATTCGTAGGAAATCGTAGGAATTGTTTGTGACGAAGGACTGAAAGGATCGCCTCCGACGTTTTAATTTTTTTTCACTCGTTCGAATCGTGAGAAAAAGGTTGATGTCTTCGTGATAATGTCAAATGAATCTTTACAAGTTGAAGAATTAAAAGAGTTTGTTCTCCAATCTTAATGCAAATCGATGCTTCGCGTATGACGACAGCAAGAAGTTTGATGCTAGAGACGTGTTGCACGTCCAACTTCTTGTTGCTGTAAAAGTGGTATATAATATAGCTATGTATACATATGTGTATGCACATACATGACATTTATATCGTTGCAGCAACTTTGATTACATTACACGTGCAGCAAAAATCTAATATCAAACTTATTATTACTACGATGAAATGGATACATGAATAACATAACTCAGATTTATATTTACCGTATAAGAGAAAAGAGTACAATAATAAAAAAATAAATTCAAGTTTTTGTGGTACACGAGACAAACAATAAAACGTGTCAAATTTATCGATTCTGCAATCTCAATATTTTCATGAACGAATAAAAAACGTATACGCTTTTATGAGATTACATTGTTGTAAAACTTTCTGTAAAATACAGAAAGAGTTTGATTTTTGCAAGAGAAGATTTTGCACATTCAATCTGCTTACGACTACTTTCAAAAACTAGACTTCATTTGAGAAATGACAAAAGTTACAACATTACCACACTCGTATATTAAAGACGTTAAAGGCAAACTTCCTCTTGTTTACATATTCTTTTCCAAGAGCAGAGTGACATATTTATAACGAGTTGTATGTTTCTTACTGTTCTTACACTTTATCATAGACAGTGCACTGGCGTTGTACTTTCTGTATCCAGCCGTGTTCCTCGCCGCAAGAAAACTTGTCGTAGACGGCATTGTCAGCGTCGACACGCTCATCTCTGTTCCTCCCCGGAGGATCATTGTTGAGCATCGAGCAACGATGGTTCTTCAAAGATAAGGACGTACTTTTCTTACGGCTTATTCTGCCGACATGTTCGAATTTAATATTTCCTTAGTTTAATTGGCTAAATGTGTAATTAAACTTAATATAACGTTTACATCGTGACATTGATGAAATATCACGACTTGCGGTGCGAAATTCATCTGAGAAGGCAGATATGCCTTATGTATAGACGTATCTAATACTTAATATTATGTATTAATTAATAATATTTTTAATTCTTTTTTAGAAAAATGCAAAATTATTGTACATTATTAAAAATATGTACATTATTGTTTAATACGTAAATATTTGAATATTTTAATTTGTATTTATTTGTTTATATAAAATTAATTCTTTATTTCTATAAATATAAAAGCTTGAAATATGTATATTGATCAAATTGTGACTTTGTTTGAAAAACATGAATATTAATTTCATAATAGAATTCCATTTAAAGATAATATTTGTCTCCCAAAATTAATGCAAGTTATGAAATTATAAAAACGATTTCAGTTACTTCTTTTATCAGTTTAAAATAACAAAACTACATTTTTTTATATTATAAAAAAATCCTTACATCGTTCTCTATATATTTTTCAAAGGACTTTTCCATTAATATTTTTTTGAAAATCCTTTAGTCAGAATTTTATATAAATGATATTGAAGCATACATATGTAAAAGGAGAATACATAGAATATTTCTATAGAGTCAAATAGAATATTTTTGTCTTCTTAGATTGATGACAGTTTATAGGTATTATGCAACTTTATCCGCTTGTTGAGCTTTCGCACTTCAAGCATTCGTATAAGCTGCATTTACGGCGATAATACGGTCGGATATGCGCCTTTCTTATCGGTCTCCCTCAACGTTTTCCGTATTTCAAAGTTGCAAAGTAAAGTTAGAAAAGTTTTTACGCAATCATACTTGTTACAAAAATCGAAGGAAATTTATAGGATGCTTAGATTCGCTCAAACTTCGTTTGATCGATTCTAAGCATCATGTAAGCCTTTCACAATTTCTAGAAGTGTAGAATTCAGTTAATCTAACGATGAAATATATGTTATTATAAATATAATGGGAATAAATACGCGCGCGCGCGTGTAATAACGTAGCTTTTTCGTAGAAATTTATCTCTTTTAGAATTTTTTATATTATGAAATATTAACTTTGTTCTAAAATATTAACAATTACAATTTTTAAAATATTAATACACCGACTAAATTACAAGATTTAATTTTGCATTGTACAAAAACGTTACGATTAATTTGTCAGTATTTTATTTGAGTTTTTATATCTCTTACATTTTAACAGCGATGTGACCTGGATATATGTATAATTATTCATTACATATAAATGATATTCTTTCTATTTCCTTCTATTTTATTCTATCTCTCTGTAAGATAACTTCAATTTAAATAAATTTTCTGGTCTTTCTAACATTATAAATGATTTTCTGACATACTCTTGTTTAGTAGTTTACATTCGCTTAATTATATTCGCCATTTAATGTATTCGTTCTTTGACAGTCTTGATATAAACCTAATTTAAACAATAATTACATTTCTATTGTCATTCTTGCTCGCAGAAATTTACCATAATTACACTCGTCTTTCGGCGTCAACCTACATTGAGTCCCTTAATTTATTTTTGCACGACATTGTCTAAACTTGCTATTTCGTATACATATAAGATATTACAGCTATGTTTTATCTTTTTTTTCTCTGTCATTTATGGAATTCTTCCTTTATTAAATTAGATGACTTAGATCAATCTTAATCAAATTAAATTTAATAACTCTATTTTTTAAATGTATTAATTGTCCTAATTTAATTATATCTTTCTAACTAATTTATATATTATATATA
>NW_017259459.1:550064-553205 GCF_001594045.1 Atta colombica
ATATATATATATATATATAAGTAAAAACCTATTAAGATTGAGTACTATAAAGATTGTTTATCTTATCAAATTAAACCAAGAATTATGTATGGGAGAACGTTTTCTTATTTACAAAAGTTTCAAATATCAAGAGTTTTTACTCCTGAATATCTCTTCATATTTTTAATCATTTTTTTATTTAAAAAGCCTATAGGTGTCATGATACTTATAAGCTATTGGGAGTACAAATTAGTCCGTTTCCCTAAAGATGGCTCCAGTTGTTGTGAATGGTTTATAGTAACAGCTGATTTTGGCGGTCAGAGAGGTTAAATCTGCTAATAATATTCAGTTTATATCGCTTTGAGTTTCACACAAAAACCTTGATTTTTATTGTTTGAAATGTCAAATTTTGTGTTAACCAAGCAGCATTTGCGGAGGGTTTTGATTTTCTGCTTTAATTGGAAGAAAAGTGCGGCTGAAGTCCATCGAATGCTTGTCGAAGTTTATGGTGACACTGCTCTAACTGATAAATCATGTAGGGAATGATTTCAAGGATGGAGATTTCAGCGTTGAAGACAAGTCTCGCTCTGGACAGTCAAAAAAATTCGAAGACAAAGAATTAGAGGCATTACTCGAAGAAAGTCAGAGTCAAACGCAAGAGGAGCTTGCAGAATCATTGAGGGTAACTCAACAAGTCGTTTCTTTCTGTACGATTGAGAACCACGGGAATGATTCAAAAACAAGGAAATTGGCCTTATGAACTGAAACCGAGAGACATTGAAAGGCGATTTTTCACTTGCGAACAGCTGATTCAAAGACAACAGAGCAAAGGTTTTTTGCATCGAATTGTGACTGGAGATGAGAAGTGGATATTCTACGACAACTCCCAAGAAGAAAAAATACCACGCTAATACCCGGTCAATCGTTGCCATCGACCTCAACATCAACATCACGGCCGAACATTCATGATTCGAAGCTCATGCTCTGTATCTGGTGGGATCAAAAGGGTCTTGTTTACTATGAGCTGCTGAAATCTGGCGGTTCCATTACGGGCGATCGGTATCGGCTACAATTGATTCGTTTGAACCGTGCATTGCGAGAAAAACGGCCGGAATACGAGCAAAGACATGATAAAGTTATTCTTCTTCATGACAATGCTCGGCCTCATGTCGCTAAAGTCGTAAAAAAATATTTGGAAACGCTTAAATGGGATGTTTTACCGCACCCGCCGTATTCTCCGGACATTGCTCCTTCTGATTACTGGTTGTTCCGAAGGATGCAACAAGTCATCAGTTCACTTCTTTCGCAGAAATCGAAAATTGGCTCCAAAATTGGATCGCCTCCAAAGACGAGTCATTTTTTCGAGATGGAATTCGAAAATTGCCTGAGAGATGGAAAAAAATAGTAGTAGGCAGCGATGGACAATACTTTAATTGATCTGTTCATTCATTTTGTTTTGAAATAAATGCATTTTTAAACGGACCGAACTAATTTGTACTCCCAATAAATAAGACATCTTTTTTTGAAATTGATAATACATATCATAGTTAAAACAAAATATTCTATATAAAGCGACGTCTACATGATGTATATGACATATACGGATAACAACTTACTTGTTATATGGGTTTGATCCTGTCATTATACGAGAATACCGCAAGAAGAACCGTTCGCTCCGAGCGCGCCGCAATTATTCCTATTTACTTTTCATCTGTTTTAATGGCGAGCGAGATGTACGCTGATCTAATAGCTCATCTGCGGGTGGCGTTATTTCTGCCTGAGATAACTCGACATGCACACGCCTTTCTGCGAAATGCAAGAACACCTCATTGGTGTTGCACATTAGAAAATTTACTCAATTTAGGACAGATCCATTCTACTTGATCATATTTGGAAATTTAATCCGAAAAAATTTATCTTTGAAATTTAAACTCTTGAATATTTCTTGATAAAATAAATGTATTTACGTAGAAGAAATATAAGGATATAATTGAGATAATTGAGAATAAAAAGTTAAATATAGATGAATTACTTTCTATGTATTGTACAATATCGGTAAATTAATTATATTTTTAAAACGATGAAATAACAGAGCATCTATTGAAATTGAGAGCATCTATTTTTAGATGCAGCTAAATAAAATATTTTTTACTTTATATTTTTATACTCTTAATGAAATATTTCCTACATTAAACAAACTTCATGCTTCGTCGGTACTATGTATTTTCCCTATGCCTATTTGTATTTTATTCGAAACGCTATTGAACGTTGCCGTTTTGTGCGTTGCACGTCGCTACGATGCTGCGTTCGCAGCAGCCAACTTTGTTGGCAACGAAGAAACTTTTGTCGTTGACAGCATTGTCGAAATGCAACGAGCGTTGGAAGGTAGTCGTTGTCGTTGCTGATGCGACGTTGTCGCAAAAATAGTTTTACCGCAAGTATAAATCCACCAGCGAAGCACAACCGAGAAAGCGACTATTCCTGTAAGTCCAATTTGTGCCGGAGAACAACTAGAATCGACTTTCGTCTTTTATACGTATTTGACGGTGAAAATAAAATTTGAAGCATAATCGTTTACGGCCGAATAAAAATATTTTTCCTAAATAAATAGAAGATAACATAAAAATATCTTACATATTATTTTTATTATATTTAATCATAAATTATAATTATTTATTATATCTTATTATTTAATTCTAATTATTAATTATATATAATTAATATTATGATATTGCATTATTGAAATAAAAATATTTTAATAGATATGACAGATAATTTTATATTACCGCAAATTGACAGATATCAGATCTATAGATACGAAAGATAGATAGTTCAGTAATTTCAATCCGGCGCTGATATTTTACATTGTTCCAGGAAGCTGCACTAGTCCTGCGTTATCGGATTACGTATCCCAAGTATAATAACAACGAATGAATATTGTAGATCAATCTTCTTCCCTCCTCTCTTCCCCTATGTACATAATGCAGTTTATCCCCCCACTGCCGTAATATACCTGATATTAATTATCTAAAATAACGGAGAGACATGCTGTCACGATTCATCGTTAACGGGAATAAGCTCATCTAAAGAAATTAAATCTTTATTGCGTTTTCCAATCATGAACAAAGTTTTGCTCAAGTTTTGAACTCTATATATATATAT
>NW_017259459.1:553296-555577 GCF_001594045.1 Atta colombica
ATATATATATATATATATATAAATTATTTGTTAAATTATACAAAAGATGTAGCCGAAACAATTACTTCTTCTGCAAAAGTAAATTGAAAGCTTTAAAACAAATTTGAATGGTCTTTTCCCTTTGCTTATGAAATTTTGTTTCGAAGACGTCTTCATTAACACAGAAATACAATAAAAAAAAGATAAAAAAGAACGTTTTCAAAGATACTTCTGTTTTTTTGTCTGTCTTTATCTAATTACTTCATTAATTACTATAAATGTAAGTTTATGCAAATTAAATTATTTAATTGAAAAGGCATATTTAACAATAACTGTTGATTATTTCATTAAAGAGAAAACAATGACACAATGTTAATCGATGATTATAGGTGGATTTTTCTTTAATTATTCTTCAGAGATGGATTTTTCGTTTTTGATACGTGGAGCAATCGGAAGGGGAACATAGCGATCTTTTTATATCTCGAATCATGACGGCACCGCCTCCAAAAATAGCTTACGAAGACAATGACGTGGGGCAACCTTAAGATTTGTATGGCTTATAGAGCCGTCTGACAATGAATTTTATTGTCCGACCATGACGAGGGAACGCTTCTCCCTTATCTATCGCAGTTCTATTGCCTTATTTGCGTTCCATTTGCGGCAGAATCTGTAGATTTTACATTTTTTTTATGATACATGTCTTTAAGAGACGAGCAGAAAATTAATAAAAATAATTATACTTTTAATGATCAATATTACTTTTCTTTCTTGCGACCATATATACTTATGATTGTTATAATTATTTATTATTGTTATAATTACAAGTACATAAAATTGTAATTATTTACACCCTCTGCAAAAAAGTACCTGTATTATAAATATGAGTAATAAAATTTAATTGGTTATGAAGACAATTATATGTATGCTTGGTAAAAATATGAAGAATTATATGATGATATTTATATTAAAATTGGCATCAAGCCATTTCTTAATGAGGTTTTTAGAGTCTTCTTCTGACGTTTATTATATATGATTTTATGACTTTTATTTTTTCTTAATTATTTTTTTAAGCTTCTATTTTATTTTTATAATTGCGCCTCTACTAAAGAATTATTTAAAATTGTCTTGCAGATGTAAACGGTTTAATAAATGAAAATCAATTTTTTTAATATACTATGTCATATCAATTTACGTTTTAATTGAAGGACTTAGATAAAATTTATTTTGAGACATGGCCTATTTTATTTCTCGTAATTCAATAATTGATTCTTAAAAGAAAGTGAGAAAATATCTTACTGTCACAGTTTAACTAATTTACTTAATGATAGACATTTTAATTAATTTTTGTTTAAAAAGTACGCTAATAATTATTAATTATTTATATTTATTTTTATAGTCAATAAGCCAATTTTCTAATTTTTTTATAATCTATCTATTCTTATTTGATTTATATGTCACTCGAAAGAAAAATATTTAATTTAATAATTATATGATTTTAAATGTGAATTTGAACAATCAAATAAAATAGATATAGAATTAAAATATTATATATTTTAATAAAAAAAAATCTGAAGAATAAAATCTTATTAGCTTTTCTTTTTTTATTAGCTTTATCTTTTGCATCCGTGTTTTAAGGATCTATGATTTTTATTGTTAAATAATTTTCTGTACGATAAAATTGTCATTGAAAGAAATTTGACGCCAAATTTGATATGATTTTAGTTTGTCACTCTTTTTACACATATTTTTCAATTTTACATATAAATATAATGCAAGGAAATATTGTATTTTCATACAAAATGCTTCTCTATTTTTCAAGATACAATATACCACAAATGTTAGTCGCTGAAATTTTGTAGCGGACTATTAAATAAAGATACGAATGACAAATCCCGACGACGGAAAAAGAGAGACGTCGTCGGTTGAGTTGAATCCCGGGATGACTCTTATTTAAAATTTATCCATGGAACGGAAGGGAGGAACTATTTTTGTGCGAAAACGTGCGACGAAGATGTGTTTGAAAGTAACACACTTCCACCAGGAAAGAACGAGTGACAGTCTTAAGACAATTTGAAACAGTGCCACATCTGGCTCTACTTTTCTAGAGGTTCTTCCGGAAGAACTTACGTTGCATATGTAGATATCCGCTGACTAGCATGCTTAGCTTGGTATCCTACGCATCCAGAACCAAATGAAGCAACGGTCTTTTGTTATTTTGCTGACTTATAATATTATTTGTGTGTGTGTGTGTGTGTGTGTGTGTGTGTGTGTGTGTGTGTGTGTGTGTGTGTGTGTGTGTGTG
>NW_017259459.1:555677-564669 GCF_001594045.1 Atta colombica
ACGTACATGTGTACATATACATTTTGTATATACATATATTTATATGTATAGGTTCTATGTAAGTATACATATATGCATGTAGTATATTAGAACAATTTTCTTTCGCCTTCATTTTGATGTTTGAAATTTAGTCTGACATTTATATGAAAATTAGAGTAAAGAAATAAGAATACAAAAACAAAGAAAATATTATTCTCAGGCAAATAAGAAAGTTTCTATATCGAAGTTTGCCAATTTCTGTATGCGAATCGTGTAGTTATTATATATTGATGAAGCACAAAATTGTTTTCCATGAGATGCTCAAAACTACGAAGCGTATCTTTCTTAAGTTGCTTATTATTAATTCAGAATTTTATTTTTACTTTTATAAGAATTTAATATAAAATAACGCACTTTACGAAAAATACTATAGAAAATTTTACTTATTGGTAATGTATTTAAAAAAAAAATTATACAAAGTCTAGATAAAAGATCCATTATCTCAGAAATGATGACAGATGCGGCAAAATGTCACAGGACTATTTCGATTTCTCTCGACAAGACTTACGAGAAAAGTCTTGCGTATATCGAAGTCATATCTATCACCGTTATCGAGAAAATAATCTCGATGTCTAGACATGTGTGTCACTTTTTTACCAAAGAGTGTATAAATATAATTTCATGTAAAAATATAATTTAAAAATATAGTTTTATTTTACATATGTAAAACTTATTTTACTATGTTTATTTTAATTGTGATCAAAGTTACTTAACACTTCTCTAATATTCATATTTTTTTCATCTTTATTTTATGACAAATGGAGAGACATTAATTTTTCGTGCATCAAGTAATGAATTATTTTTTATGATGATTTAAGTCATAAGGCTGCTCGTACTAATTTAAAATTCTCTAATTACTAATTTAAAATTGAAACTTTGCGATTTAAAGTAATCAACGTACTTGTCACAGACATAGTTTTTATGTTCAACTGTTTTACGGTAATGTACTAATGCAGCAGCGTTTAGATTTATAGCATGAAGTCGTGCCGCAAGTGCAATGTTCATCGATCTCGCAATTCATTACCGCAAGCAATCAATCTGTATAATTTGCACGCGCCACTGTGAACACAGTATTACTTCCAATAGATTTGGCCGGTAATCGCACATGATTCACTCGTTTGTTTAACCGAAAGAACACAGCCGCGAAATCAACGGCCGTTATTCCATTTTATTATACGAACTACAGAAGCGATTAGTTGAGCGCACCGATGACATTTATCGCTATTTGCCAGAATTATCAAATATCTGCAGCGACAATCATTTCATATTGTACTACGAACTTTTATACAAACGTAGAGTCCCTATTTCAAACCAAGCGTTTATTTCGAATCAAAAAGTTTCCATAGCTTTTAATTATTGAGCTGAGCCGGGCATGATTCAAATTTTTTCCGGTTCTCCTCTCAATTTTTACTTGTTCTGTTATTCCTTTTGATGGGACAAGGCTTTTTCGAGCTATTGTCTCTTACGAACGATGAATAAGTAATATAGTCAGTAATGTTTCAGTAAAGCTGAAAAAACGGATACCATCGGTTTAAAAAAATGGAATATTGAAAAATAGGAGACTATAGTGGATATTGGAATATCGAATATCGTACCGTCTAAAAACTAAATTAAAACGGCAACAAATATTGGCATTTCTTCCGTATCGATAGTGACAAATTACTAGGCTTTTTTACTTATAAATGTTACTATTTATGAATGATACATAGTATTAATAACATTATACAGAACATTTTAGTAAGAAGCGATTTGATAGATATATATAATCATAGATCTATTTTATAGATCCGATAATGTTTAATTGTAATAACAAGAGAAGTTCAAAGAATTATTCGGATAACTGAGTTAGTTTTGTTTGTACAGCATTTGAGCAATTTTTTTATTATCGTTATTATATTCTTTGCAAATTAGTCGAATAATTCAATTGTAAGAGGTGAACTCTTAAGTTTGAAAATTGCATCCATTATATCTAGCATATATCTGGAATGTCCAAGTAGCTGGTATTTTCCTCGTTAGAAACTGGTAATGTGCAGATCATACGCTGGGTGACAGCCGGTGTCTGCGGCAGATGAAAAAGAAATATCACGTTTCGAGTTGTACGATACGAGCGTTTGGATTTACATCGCGCGTACGTTGCAATAAAAAGGCATAGTCCTGTCGAGATTCCGAGAAAATATTAATGCACTGGGAGAGACACACGGTCGTATACAACATAAGTCACGCGCTTCTTGCCGCCAACTGTTATTTATAGTCGGCCCGTACGGATGTGCAATTTTTCAAAGTTTTCGAACTTTTGCGCGGCGCGCGCGAATCGTAGGAAATTTTTTGTCTGAGAATGCCAGAGTTGACTAGTACTTTATTGAGATTTTCTTTAAGTTTTCGTTTCGCGATGCTGTATATCTTTGTTACTGTTTATGAAAAGAGAAAAATCAAGAGAGAAAAAGACAATGAAAGAATAAAAAAAGCTTATTCTTGATCAGTTAAGTTTATATTTTTAACGCATAATACGCCATATATTCTAAAATAAATGTTATATGAATCATTCGATTGTTTAAGATGTGATTGCCAATACAATTTCTTTTGAATGTAACATACAAATATAATATGTAAATATTGTGATTTTTTTTTTTTATAATAATTCATTAAGTTGACGAGGCACTTAAAGCAACTGGAGGATCAGAAATGCTCGAAATTTTTGATGATATTTATAACGAACTGAATAAATGGGATAAATCGAATGTGAAATTTTGAACGATATTTATAAAATATATAAAGAGTGAAAAAATGGCTTTTTATTTTGACAAATACTTATATAAATATATAATACACACACACACACACACACACACACTATGAACAATTCTGTTAAAATATTTCATTTCGAAATATTAATTCTTTCATTGTGAATAGCTTTGCTTTTTAAAAAATTGAACTTTTTAATAAAAACTTTTTAATAATAGCTGCTATTTTGTTAATTTTTATTTAATTTATTTTAGAGAGGTTTATTCTCTTTTCTAGCTAAAAATCGCCATGATCGGGTCACTAAGAATTAAGATATTATTGCGAAATCTCGAAACAAAATATATTGACAAAAAATATATATATTTTTTTATACATTTTTATTTTTTAATTTACATAAACATCACTGAAAACTTCACTTTTAAACATTTATTCAATTTATCATAAAACTCAAAAATTTTGAGCAATCTGATCCTTCCGTCAGTCTCTTTAATTATAGAAAGAAAAGTATCTTATAAGTAAACTAAAAGTGTGTGGGATCTGTCGAGACTTCCGAAGTCTCTTAAAGAAGACTAAAAAAAATTGTCGTTAATTTTATTCGACGTTCTCTCGTCGCGAATCTTACAAAGGGTAGGAATTCCGTGGCTGGTCGCTTCTCCTTCATGATGATTAGAATAAGGATTCAGCATTAACTTTCTCAACTTGTCGAGTATCGTCGACTTAATGAAATTCTCCGTCTGGTAAAAGTGGGGAGCGACTTTGTTCGCGTCTTTATCGCGAAAACGACCGAGCGCGAAGCTGCCAGAGCTCGCCGTTTAGAGAAGCTCATATCATCGTGCGGTCCAGATATGCTGTCGGAGATCGTTACGCCGGGAGCAGAGAGCCGGTTGCAACGGGCGTTGTAACCAGGGTAAAGAGAACGCTCGTTCGCGGCGCGGTAATCTATCTTGCCCCCGAGCGTGTTTCCGTAAAAGTGGTTTAACGATAAACAGATATATAGTCAAGCTCGTGCCTAATAAAGCAAACGCGGCGCGAGAATACTGTAGCCAGTGTGCGGAACGATATCTTCGAAACTGACATCGCGCAATCTCTGAAGCCGCGCTCGGCTGAATTGTCCTCGATTTGTCAACTACAAAGGAAAGATTTCTCTCTTCTCTCTTGCTACTAATCTCTTAAATACCAACGCTATTTCTTAAGCTTTATTACATCGAATATAAATGCTGTTAATTCGTAGTTGAAACAGTCATAGATAATATAGATGATGATGTTGAAAAAATAAGGACAGGAGCACAAATTGTACAACGCATAATGCATAATGTATAAGAAAATCAATCAAAATTTTTTATTTCGTGGAAGAAAAAAAAATGAAGGATTTTAGTTCATTTTTTATGCATTATTTGTTACATGTTATATAAGATTTTATGCTCCTACTGTAAGATCATCTGTTTTTTATTTTTAAATAATTCACGAAACGCACGTCCATATTGAAGATCAGACTCTATCGTTAAAATTGAAATTGTGTGTTCCACTTGACGTTTGCAACGCTCGCAAGCATCATTTCAGCTTTGTTGCTTATCAAATGTTAAACAAGAATAAAATGATGCACCAAGTGGAACGCACGTACAGTCAAGAATTCGTTGTACTGCTGCAAAATTCTTTATAACAAAAGTATACATGGTCGCAAATTTCACAATTGGGATGGAGTAAATACAAAACAGATTTTGGCAGAGTTCTTCCATTTTACGGATATTTTGCAAATCTGTTAACGGTTGCCTTTCAGACTAAAGCGACGCATGTAGCACCGCACTCTCGATGGAGAGGACCGGCCGCGATGGCAAGCTGCGTCGATCGCGGGATTACCACCTTCGAAAAATGCGCGCTTTGGAAACGGCGGCAGTAAGCCGTGCACAAGCGGATAAAAACTGCGCACGTGTGATGTTGCATATTGACAGCATCACTGCCGATACGTAACGTCGTTTTCGACTTCGCGCGTGAATTCACGCGAATTTTTCGCGATCAAATCATCTTCGACATCTATCGCTCTCTGAGCACGTATCGACATCTCACGGGAGAAATTCACATTATTTCTCTAGTGATGTTTAGATAAAACTTATACTTTGGAAGAAATATTTTTTACAATATTTTAATTTTCTTAAGAAAATTATCATAAAAATATCAAGCCTTAAAATAACTGTCATAACAACTGTCTCATGGCGGTTAATTAAAGGGGAAGAGGAATGACAAACTGTAGAAAATATAGTCGCGATTTTTTTATGGAATTGTAATTTAATATAAATAGTTGACTAGGTATAGATTTAATTGGAATACGCTGATCAGTTGCTCTGATTCGTTTTTGCTCGAACCTTAAAAATATCTCTGGTAAAATCACAACATCCCATGGTTTTCTTTAAAATCTTTTGTTCTCTAGAAAAGGAAAATAAAAAGTATTGTTCAGATATTCAGAAGTTTTAAAGTTCATTATTTTTACATTCATCTATCAATCTTACAAGGATATAACTAATGTAAATTTAACATAATATACTAGTAAAAAATAAAATATAATATATACTATAGTAATAAAAAACTATAACTAACTATAAAATTAATATAACTATAAAATTAAAATTTTGTTTGAATCTCATCTATCAACTTGTGTATTTTAAATTATCTACATACTTAAAGGTTAAAGGAAGTACAACAGAAATTAAGTCTCTCTTTTCCTCTTCAACAGAACTTATGAAAACCTTTTCAAAGTACAATCTTCTTCATGAACGAAATTCATCGTCGCAAAATCTCTGGAATATCGGGAATGTGGTAACACTGCGAAAAAACAAATCATGCATTATGTCGGTTAGGGGATGGAAGGGATCGCATAAAGAGTGGTTCAACAGGTTGAGAAATAGGGAAGGAAACTTCACCGTGATCACCTTTGGCGAAATTCAAAGTTTGACATGAAAAGAAAAAAGATTTTTCACTGACTCCTTCGACTCATCGACCCTATCAACCTTGCTCTCCGCAAAACCCTTTCCCAGTTTCGAACAGCTGGGCACCCTCGAGAGCGGCCGCTACTTATTTCCAATCCCTTCTAACAGCTTGCTCGTAATATCGCTAATAACCATTATATTAAAGTCTAAATTTTTCGTCTTTGTCTTTCTTTATTACGATGAATGGAACACTGTAAAGCGCTCGTTAAGTGCGATTGCACAAAGCCAATTCGAAATGCTACTTCAATCAAAAGTCGTCATAGCAACTGTCGCGTGGCGGTTGATTAAAGGGGAAGAGGAATGACAGACTGCAGGGGAAACAGTCGCAATTTTTTGATAGAATTTTTCATACAAACAGTCGACTAGACATAGATCTAATTGAAATGTGTGTCGCGACAGTTGCTCTTTAGTTCTTATCTGTCACAAAACTTGCTGATGATACATGTGACATACGAAATGACTGACATAAATGGACAATTTTGTAATATTTATATTTATCACTGAATATACGCAAACCATATTATATCCAATTATTATATTAAATTACTATAAAAAATGTCATGTAAAAAGCATTTTATTTAATTTTATTTCTCTAGTAACATTTGATATATATATTTTTTGGAATACTATTTCCCTGAATTTTAATAACAATTTTGCATTAAATTGTACGAGCTGCGTCAATATACAGGGTGTCCCAAAATTCGTGCATTTCGAAGTACAGAACATGACTTATACTTTATGCTAAAACAAACAACTTTTTCCTGTAGTAAAATTACATTCGATAAATACATTTTTGCATGTATTCGTATAACTTCCTGCTCTCCTGCAAAAACTACTTGCCAGATGCAATTTTACTAAAGAAAAAAATTGTTTTAGCATAAAGTAATGCGCGAATTTTGTATGACTGTGTATATATATATATATAATATATATATATATATATAAAATGCTAAAGGATTAAGTGGTTAATTTTAAAACGGCATACTAGGCTATTCTTGTCGGTAGTAGTCTAAATCGAATGTTGAGAACTTTTTTACATACGTATATCTACTTGTAACTCCTGCCTTATGCAAATTCAGTGTTCCAGAGTTTTTGATTTATACTTCTTTTAAAATAAATGGTTCATATTATTCTTGCCTGAACGGAAATCAATAAGAATGATAAAATACAGATCTGCGCCCGGAATAAAAGAATTTCCTTTATCTTTTCACGCATCGATTAATCTCGAATACACATAATTAATTCAAAGTTTCATTATTCGTCAATCGACAGCAATTAATTATTGATGATCAATTATTGGCAACAGTTACTTTATTTTTCGAAGTGAAAATCAAGTATTTACCATAAAAACGATGATTCTTTAAATTTTATTGCTTGGATGATTATATTTCTATCTTGAAAAACTAATAATTTATATTTATTATTTTCATTCTGTAACATTTTATATTACTTTTTAACTATGACTAAATGATTATAAATTGTACGATTGAATTAGCTTTTTTATACCATCGGTAATTCGAGGACGAAATTTTTTACATTGAGCATGCAAAAGCGAGAAATCCGAGGAATGTTCTCGCGCTGTATTTAGATTATATATGGAGTTTTCCGATTTATCGTGCGGCATTTGCGTATTTATCAGTCGGCTCGTATAATTTACGCAATTGCCTCTGTCGGTGGAAAAAATCAGCCTATGGACGAAACGATTTTATCAGATATCCATTGTTTTATTCGCCCGTGGAGAGCGCAGCAATTTCGCTACCACGCGGGGAAACACAAAGTTAACTTCGCAAACTCCGCTTTTATCGAAATTCACGTGCATCCGTCGGCTTAAAGCATTAGATTCCAATAATATTGAAATCATCCGTGGGAAGTGCCTTGGAATATCGATGCGCCAATTTTACCTCGAACGAGTGTGTTTCGCAGTTCTTTTATTCTTGAACAATCGCAATATTAAGCAATTTATAAATTTTATTAATATCTTTGACTTTTAAGATCAAGAACCTTCTGTAGCGAAAATATAATAAAACCTTTAATAAGAATTTGATTTTTATCAGTGAGGAATAAAAAATAAAAGTGAAATATGATAGAATGTAAATATTTTATAAAATAGAACGGAGAAATAATTTTAAAAAATATGAGATTTCTAATAAAAAAATTTACACAAATATGAAAAAACAGATTTAGTTTTTCAAGTGTATGTAACGTTTTTTTAAATTATATTTATAACAAAAGAATATATGTTTTATATTTATTATAATATTATATATTTATTATCTTTATTAATTACAAAAGTAATATATATGTTCCTGAATCGAAAGAATTTTGAAAATTCTTTCTGAGACCACAAGTCTCTCCTTGTAGTAACATTACGCCAAATAAAATTTCGTTTCAAAGATACGAATGTCTTACGAATTTTTCGCGATGTAGCATGTAAGATAAGACTGATTTGGAGTTTCAGTATTTTTGCTTTCTTCTCGAGTTGAAACCTTATAAAATTTTCAAAAAGATATTCAAATTCTTTATTGTACTAAAATTTACTTAAATATATTTATCTTTATAGATATGTTTCTCAAACGGATAATTTTGACAACATGCACACATATTATAAAATGTTCAGTTAGACTTAAAGAATCTCATACTTTATATGAGGACATAATATCTATAGACTCTTAATCTTTATCGTTCTTATCATATCATGCGGACGTAATTCGCCGGAAGTGGCAGATGACGTGCAGCGCCACCAAAAGGGATATCAATAAAATATCCATTACAAGAGCAATTTAAAGCTCAAACAGCCACGTATCTCTCGCCACTCAACAACAAAATCTAATCTTGCGCTTGTGTCGTAATGATTATATCGTCATAATACCGGGTGTCTTCGAACGGTGGTTCTTATCTGAGTGCTGCGACGCAATTCGATACGACGCTCACGGAACAATATCATCGAGAGCAAATTTATAGATCGTGGGAAAGGTATGTGCAAACGCGCTGGATGAGATGAGCGAAAAAGAGAGAGAGAGAGTGAGAGGGGGAGGCCGAAAAGACACACAAACTGCGATAGGGGTGATAAGGAAGAAGAGAGGTAGGAAGAAACGCGCTATGGCTGGTGGCAATGTGCCAACGATCGATTGCAAGTACACAGAACGCGCGCCGCGTGCTTTATACGCTTGTATACCGAGCAGAGAGAAGGAAAGAAAGAGAGGCAGAGAGAGAGGGGGGGGGGGGGGGAA
>NW_017259459.1:564769-579166 GCF_001594045.1 Atta colombica
TTAATAAAACCTTGTGGCATACACACACAACGCACACATATACACACACACACACACACACACACACACACACACGCACATTTTCTCTATCTATCTATCTACTCTTCTCTCTTCCTTCCTCTCTCCTCTCTCGTTCTCGCGTACGCATCCCGGAACTAAAGCAAACACGGCACACGTCACTTATACTGTGAAAAGAGCGCGAAGCGAATCGCCATATCGACAACTCGGAAAAGATCTCGGATCGTCTTCGCAAACGATGATATCCGTCGTGATTCGACTCGCGGAAAGATTCGATCATTGCAGACGTATGACTCTCCACAAGACTCCGATTTTTGAATCTACTCCGAAACTTGCGAAAGGTACCTTCTTGCGAGAGGTATTAATATAAATAAATACGCAGAATTAGAATTGGAAGAACTCATTGCGAGAGCATCAGGTGTATGGAACAATGAATTAAAATGCTCTGAACGTTGGCGTGGCTTGCAAAATATGATGGAAAAAGCGAAATGTCAGATTTTAGATGATAAGCGAGTTTGCAACAAAAATTTTTTTTTATGCCGTTATTTATTACGTTATCTGTAGCAAGCATCGTTTTGTTATGAGCAACAGTTTATCTGATACGCGAGATAGCTTTATACGGATCATAGTGGAAAATGTTTCTTTAAAGTTCTGAGAGCTTACAATACGCTGCGCAAGAATATCGGAAATATGCGATGCACGTAGTAGTAAAGAATTTATGTAGATGCGCGACGCATTTTCTCTTTTTCTCTCCTTTTCCCTTCTTCTGTCTTCTCTTTTCCCATGAGCGTACGTTTGTCTATGTGTACCGTAGCTTATATTATTTGTGTACATGGTATCTCATAAAGGCTGTCACAAGTCACGTGGCTTCCATATTGTACCAATTTCCTAGGCTTGGTAAATGTTGCTGCCGCAAAAGGAATATTTATACAGAAGAATTTGGTAGACGCTGATTCTACGTTCAACTTTCTTTCGTATGTTTCATATCTTCTTTCTCTTACAAAAAAGAACTGTAATTTTTCATAATCCTAATCTTGGTTTTTCTCTGAATTGAATTAAGATTTATTGATCATAATTTCACATTTATTTATTCGATAATAGAATTACACGCGATACATAGCTTGCATAATCTTCGTGTAAGCTACGGGAACCATCTTTTGACGGATAATCTATGTTAACAACGTGCAATCTATATAGAATGTTCGTGGTTTCCTATGATATGGTTTCTCTTCCTCTCTCATGATTTCGTAAAGTAAAGAGAGATAATACAAAAGCCTCGTGCTCAAAAGAATTATAAATTAAATTTATAATCAGGTGATCGAAGTTATTTTGAAATCAATTCAATAAGCGCTTAATCGTATTACAGTTAACGATGATTGTCATTAACGGCGAATATCACACAACGTAGATTTCTACTTTTTAATTTTATTATATATAACTGTACATTACACGTTGCTAACACAGGACAATCTAAAATAATGCGATGAAACGAAATACTAAATTAACAAATTTCTCTCGGGCGCATTAGCATTAGCTTCGTATGTCGGGCTAGTCGTGCAAACGCGAATGTAGCGGATAAAATTTACCGCCGACGTTTTGCCGTGATGTATATTTGCATAATTTAAGGAACGTTGCTTAGGTACTTAAGCAGGTGTAACGCGAGTATCTTTTGTAACGCGATACTAGTGAATTTGCGTTACCGTAACATATATACGACATCGTCCCGCCATTAACTTTATACAATGACGGTGACTGACTCCTGAATAATAGACTCCTTGGTAAATTTAAGTTGACTTTTTTTTATAAATTTAATAAAATACTACTATTGAAGTCATGATTTTTCCTAGCTTTTAATATTAAATATACCTTGCGTATATATCTTATATATATATTAAAAAATGAATTAAATTACATGAAATTAATTCGCTAATGGGACAAAAACGATTCTGTAATTTCATGAAGATTGAATTGCTATAGAAAATATGGATATAATACTTTATACGCGGATAAAAAGCGATCATAAAAGAATCATATGTAATCGCGATACGAGCGCGAATGGTGCTTTAATAAAATTTGATTCGGCTCAAGTTGAAAACTTAAGCAAATATGGGAATACTCATAGTGAAAGCCCATCAGCAATGCCCATTATTTGCTCTCTGCCATTTGATGCTTTAAAATTGCAGTTCTCACAGGAATTTAATATATTCGAGTCTATTTGCGAATTACTGAAATAATTTTGGAGGTAAGCATCTTTTTTTGTGGGACGAGGGGAGGTCACTCTTTCTGCTTTTCTTTTTAAATATTTACATTATCTGCGTATATTACTTGATTTTGTGATGTTTATAGATATCAGAAAAAAATTATATTATTATATTAATATTAAAATATAATTAAATTATATTAATATTATATTATGTCTGGGAAATTACGTAGCTCAGCACACGATAATATTTTATTTATTAATAATTTTAAAAATGCAAGTCGCATAAAATTTCAATTGCTAATAACGCGGAAGATATTCCTGCTCTCCGAGTTTTGTCAAGAGAAAGTTCACTTCAAATTGATCGAAGAAGTAGGCAAAAGGGAATGCAGAGAACCCAGAGACGCCCTATGAAGGAGCCGTGCGAGTGGAAGGAGTGGAAACGCGATCGGTCGAGAGAAACCGTCGACCGAATTCGTCGCGAAGTGCTTTTATTGCGCTTTTTATTGCGCGTTCGATCGAGCTTTCGCAGATAGCACTTCGGTTTCTTAAATCCTTGGTACGAAAGAACGTCGCGCAGGTATTCCCGGCGTGATCTTTCCTTCGTCCTTCGGCTTTCCGTCCGTCCGTCCTATCGGCATCTCGGAGAGAGGTAGGAATTTCAGCCGATCCTCCATATCGGTGCGTTACGATCTTGTTAGCGGTAGAAGGGACCCTCGTTTAAAAAGGTGAACATATTATAAGCCGTCGAAACGTCCAGCTGTGGTGCGGATAGCTACTTCTTTTCCTCAAACAATTTTTTTATACAGGCATAAATATGTTGAATAATCGTCGGTCGTTTTGGGTATTAAAGAAACCATTTCCTGTATTTACAGAAGTCTTAATGCCATTTCGACCAATCCGAAAGTGGCTTTTTTTTATGAAAGATAACATCAATTACGACATTCCTGAGTCGTGTACATTTAAAACATTATTCGATAATCGCCGTTAAAGTTACGCACCGCGTATTTATATATTTTAACTTTGTTATAATCCGACTGGAGGGATATTCCTGTTTTCTTTGCCTTTCTTTAGTCCTTCCTCTCCTAACCATGTCTCATTACCGAAACCGATATGAAAGTACCATTAAGTTGCGTGCAGTAATGGCGGGCCGGCTCCATAAAACCGCGTCGGATAATTAAATTTTATTGTGTACGCATTATCTGGATAATGTTCCCTCTCGATTCTGCTTTTTAAAATCGCGGCCTTCTTTCCTGTTCGAAATACGCCGTACGACGTACTGTGAAGACGAAATCGCGATTTGCGAAAAAATTACGCTAAAGTTTTGAAGCTGGGGAATCGATTTATCCGGACGGACACGTGCAACGCGAACGTAAAAAAAAGATACCTGGCTGTTATTAATTATTTACGTAGCTAAACTTTACCGCGGGTTCCTGCGGTTCTTGCAAACCTACGCTTCCTTTTAATTGCACATTCTTTTTTACATTTCCCGTATTTAAAATGAAATATTCGTTTGTTTTGATAGCTAGAATTGAAATACACTAGAACAGCGTTGTTATTAAAGAAACGCCAGCTTTTTTAGTTGTAAATCTTTGTGTTATTGTAAAACGACATGTGCATATTATAAATTTGTCCAAAGAAAGAAGAGAGATTGTTATAGATAAAGTACACAATGTACAATTTTCCAAGGAGATCTTAAAATGATATAGATTGTTTATATTTCTTGATGTTTTCAATCAGAAGTAGACAAGGTCTGTGAAGATACTCGACATTGATAGCTTTCGTTCGAAAACAATGTATATCATTTTTAGATAAACCGTTAATTTAAAGTTGATTTAACGAACGATTGTATTCAAACGGATTTCTGTTCACTAAATATTAGAGATTTGCGATCTCTGAATTGATTTTTTTGTAAAAAAAATTGCTACGAATAGCAATCTTTGTTAAAAAAAAAGATAATTAATTCTTTACAAAGAAATCAGTTTAAAATAATCTCTTTTAGTTAGAAAAATAAATTTTTTAAATAGTTTAGTTTAAAATCGTTGTTGTCGTTTAAGAAAATCGATCTTTTGAATATTGGAACATCCCTATTAGTTGCCCATAAATTTCTCTTACATTTAGTTTTCTGCACGCAAGTGTTTTGACAAGCGATCCACTTTACAATATAATAAGTCGATGGGAGCAATTCTCTTGATAAGATATTAATCACAATTAATGATATTCTGACATTTATAGTTTATGTCATTGAAAGCGATAATAGATAGTTTGTATAAATATCATCAATATCTTTTCTATTTTCGTCTCAAATAATAAATATTGTAGGTATGTTCTTAAAATTTGTATATATTATAAAACACAATTTATTTTTTTAATAAACAAAAGAAGATTTAAATAAAAGTTTTTTACGATTATTATTGAAAATTAATAACTATTTCCTCTGACGTTATAATCTGAATAATAGAGGCGTCATTATCGATAATTCTTGAATGCAGAAGCAAGTAAAGAAAAACACTTGAGAGAGATGATGGTTATGCATTATAATTACTGCAATTCAAATCGTTGAATAGTCAAACTTATTGCAGGATAAAATAATAACGGCTTATAAACGTAATCGTCCATTAACCGAGCTGCTTTTATAAACGTGAAAATTGTTGTTTTAGCTGGAGTCTACGAAGACTCCACCTAGGTATTAGAAGGATATAAAATTACTACATGCGATCCGCAGTGCTTGGTATAGCAAGAAGTTTAATGGGACTCATACAAAATTCATTTTAACGACATTTAATAATGAAAGACGATTGTTTTAGCAGTAGTTTTTCATATCAGTATGTGTCAAGGTGTTGTAATTATTCGAATATATATTTCAAAAGAAAGAAATATTTTATGGTAACATATAAATATGCATATACTTTGCTTAAAAAAAGAAATTTCTCGATTATTACATGATTTCAAATTTTTTATGAACTAGAACGTATCGAAGTATCAAATAATGTATCCTACATTTTATTTGATTTGTACAAATGAAAAGAGATTCGGAACGCAGAAAAAGCGCAATATTTCTATACAATCAGCTAGAATAATTTCGATTTTACTAGAATTATATGCTACGCGTGAACATGACTAATGTAAAGTTCTAAAATTGTCACGTACCGACTATACTATCGTCATCAGCAAAACCTTTGCCGCTGCACTGTAATGCGAGCCGTGAGACTACCGTAAATATAGACTGCCCCGCATGACTAATTACTTTAATAAATATTTTCTGTGCACACTAATTTGCATTGAGACGAGTTTAATTAGGGAATATTTTTCAGTCACGCGCACCATAATACCGTTTATTTGCTCGGGTATACGTTCTATATACAGAGTATACAAAGCGGGGATGTTAAATTAAAATGAATAACAGTACTTTCAATATCGAGATGTTTCTCCATCTGAATAGATTTTTAATTAATAAGAAATTAATTGGAATTTCAGAGAAGTAAACTGTGCGACATTAAACGAGCATAAAAATTATCAATTAATATTTTTCTGATGGGCATTGGTTCGAAAAAAATTCGTTTATTCGTTAATTACTAAAAGGTTACTGTGAATCAAAAATATTTTTGTTAAAAAGAGGAATCTGTAATTGAAAGAAATATACACACAGTAATCCTAAAATATTTCATTTACAATTTGATCTTTAAATTATGTCAGGCATTAAAACTAGAGCAAGAGTAACTTATTTGTACACTTTTAGTTTTTAGAAATAAACCCTTTATTTCCATTATCTTTTTATTATTCTAACTTTAAATAATCTTGTTAAGATTTAACGAAATTCTAATTTTGTTTGACGTATTTAACATTGCTTTAATTTCAAGGAAATTAATTTAATGTTATAATAGGACGCATGTTGTCGACTGTAAGTTTTTGAAGATAGGAAATAGATGGGACAGCATGTTTAATAATTAACAGAATTGGGAGAGGTTTCACCTGCGGGCCACTTCATCGTCAAGTCCCAGGGGTTTTCCTCACCTTCTCCTCGAGTAATGCTCCCCGCGAGACGCTAGCATAAAGGCAGATAGTCCCGCCTTAGTGCTTTTAATAATTAATACGGTGCACGGGTTTGGGTTACTTATCAAATACGTTGGAACTCGGCCCAATTATATAGTTTTCCATTTTATCTTAAGTCAGATTAAATTTACGATCGTGATATCGTTCAAACCTTAGATTAAACGATTCCTGCGTAGATGATCGATAAGTATAATCTCAGGTGCATTGAAGAATTATAATCTATTAATTACAAGAAATTCTATCTGTAGATTTAAGATTAGGATCTTTAATCATTATTTATTTATTATATTAATTTAAATAATTTTATTTATTTTTATATATAAATCTTTGTATTTAAAAAATTTTTTAATGATATGATCCGACTGTTAATATATTGCATTATTAATCTCGTTGTTACTTTTGTTATTTTGCAAATTAATTTTTCTAAATCTCAACTTTTTCAATGATTTTAGGCATTTATGTATAATTTGATGATATTCGGACAAGATTTACATATCAATTCTATCAAATTTATATTTTTCTATCCCCCTCATTTTTTTAATTATAAAGATATATGTCCTTTATTATTCAACTTCATATGCGAAGCTCGTCAAAATCAGAATCGATTACAAACTTTTCCTTATAAGACTTCAGCGAATAGATTACCATCCTCTTTCCATAGAGGAAGAAATAAGCGGGCTAATGAGGGATAACTACACGTCATGCGACTCGAGGTTGTACTCAATGATCGTATCGGGAAGCATGCACTTCTAGGGTTAAGAGAGAACTTAATTCAAACGCGATATAAAATATCACCTTCTCTAATCAGCTTGTTGAATCGTTAAAGTGTTAAAGAAAAAATTTTACATTATGATAAGAAGACATAGACGGTAATAAAAAGAACACATTTTTTAGCTTGTAACTATAAGCTTTTACGCGTTTGGCAGTTGTTCGTGCTTTTCTTTTGATATCGAGGATTGAAGGATCAAAGTACTGTGATATTGCGCACTCGTTCGAACGATTTTTTTCCTTCAACGCGAGGTACTTGACGGAAATTGGAAAACTTGACACCTGTAGGTTGGAGCTATTCAATCGACTTCGTGGTATGTTAATAGATCCCGGAGGACTCGCGCTCATATAAGAGGATAATCTCGCGTGAAAGTGAACAAGTAATCCAGTACCATTACCATCGCGAAAGAGCTCGACTGAATACCTCGCGTGACTTCGCGGACGGTTGCGATGTAACTCCGTGACACACTCGAATTATACACGCGCGTGCAATACGCAATCACTAACCATTAGAGAGCATGCAGCAGTTATCCGGACGAGATAATCGAATCGAGAAACATGTGTCAAGCTTTTCACCGAGAAAGATATAGGATACAAACGAATTGCACACGAGATATTTGGTGTAGAGATTGTAGTCTATTTTTCAATCTATTTCAATTTGTAAATATTTTATCTGCAATATATTTTTTCTCCCAAAATAGTAATTGAAATATTTGTAAAAAGTTTGAAGCAAAATTTGGATGATATCTCGTACATTTTTATATTTTTTTGGAAAAATTTTCCTTTTTACGTACAATTTTTTATAATATAACGAACTCCTTCATAAATATCATTAATATAACAAAGAGAAATCTCTAATAAAAAAAGATGATAAAAATCTAAATTTCAATATAATTTTTATTTTTATAATTATTCATATTTATTACATTTATATAATAAATCTGTAATTTCTCCTTGTTTGGCTGTGCCGCCTGCACAGGAACAACAGTTGATAATGAATTCGACTCAGGGACTGGGAATTGAAAACAGATCGAACATGATCACATTTCACTTAGCGCTACCAATATCCTCGTAACGACCGGATTACATTGGACTTCCGATTTTTTCAGCAGTTTTACATTATCCCTTTTATTAAACCGTCTATCGAATTTCGATGTAAAAATTTTGTGAAATAAGAGAAATAAGATTCATTCAGAGAAATATTCAATCATTATAATTAGAATTGTATTCTTAGAATCATAATTAATATCCTTCACACGAATTTCAAAAGTACAACGATTCTAAGAATACAATTCTAAGTATAATGATAATTTTACTTTATCTTATTTCACAATATGATATTAATTATAGCACAATATTAATTATGGCATATTTCTCATCATCAATCAGGCACAGAAAGACAGGCTTGTTTCCACCAATGTAAAATTAATTTTAATCTCAGTTCTTACTCTTTATCTTTTACTCTTTATCTTTTTCTAATTTTAAAAATTAGAGAAAGGTAAACTATAATTTAAACCGAAATTAAAGTTAATCTGACATTGGTAGAACTAAGCCTTAGTTAATATATTTTCAAGGATGTCGCAATAAACCAAGATTTTTATGATTTTATAAATAGAAATTTAAGCTCATTTGATTTGAGTTTTTATCTTTCGATTTGCCAAAAGTACTGTAACAAAATCATATAATATCTATTATTGATATTCATTGTATAATATATTGTTGTTATGAGCGAAGTTCCTGTCGATGGCTACAACAAACATATTTTGAAATCGTTTAGTCGGAATTAATATGTGTTGAACAAATATTTCTCTCTCCAACAATTTTGTCCCCTGAAATACTGTGACCTCTGGTATATCACGAATTTGAAAATATTTTTACGGACTATTCTACAATATATTACATTAGGCTATTAACTATTCTATATTACATTATGCTTTAACCGATTTTATTCAATAAAATTGTATTCAAAAAAATTGTCAAAATTAAAAAATAATATCTATTAAATAGGTAATTTATTTCATAAACGTTATAAACTGCGTATACAATAATTACAGGAAGTGATAGAAATAGAATTTATGGTATAAAAAACTATAATTTTATATATGTTGTATTGTTTACTATGTTGTTTATCAAACATTATATTAGGTGTAATAAAAAGAAATCCATTATTTTTGCATGAAATTGAATGGAAAAATAATGGATTTCTTTTTACTACACCTAATATTTAATCTAAAAAAATATATATTATTTTTTATAGAACAGATGGATATAGTATTAAATCACAGTTGCAAATTTAAGATTGCGGATATTTTTCTACTTATGACGGAATTATGTTTTGAGATTTTAATCGTAAAAATTTACATTTCTTCTTCTGCTCAGAGGATTTTGGTTTCAAAGACTTTAAATTTATTTATTTTTCTTTTTTAATAATGTTCGTATTACTGACCATTTTGGACATAATTAATTACAAAGTTATGTGAAAAAGTAAGCTGATGCTCGTTTGTATCAATGTAGATTAATCTTGGTTCAATTTAATTCTTTTCTTTTTAATCTATTAATTCTTAGCGCATACCAGTCGTAAGTCTGAAAATCTGTAAGTGGAAGTAGTCTTAAGAGAGAGTATGTATTTTAAATTCTAATTAAAAACACATTTTCTTAAGAGAGTCACAAAAAGGAAATGGGATTTGAAAGAATACATAATACTGAATAGAATACATAATACTGAATAGAAAAGTGCATCAGTAGAGAATTGACTTTTTTACTTATTTAAGAAATTCAAGAGAAACGCGATAGGTACGTCAAAAATTTTAAAATTACATAAATAGTTCGCCAATGTTCGCCAATCACAAATGTAACTTTTGTTAGGTCTTCGTGCATCTCATTTAGTTATGGTTCCACACCCTATTTACTCCTTTGTACCACCATCCACTGACGGTAGTTAGTCACGAATAGCTAGGTAGATTTACCTAGATATTATATCATACGGGAACATGTGAACATACACGGTCCCTTAATATGCCAATCCCAAGATTCGTATAATTAATTAGACTAAGCCGAGGAAACATGAAGTTATGTGAACTTACTATGTTAACTAATAACTTGTATCAACATTTACCTGTTTCCTTGTCTGCGATTTATCATTCGTAGAACTTAGAAAAGGTAGAATCTCCTAAATTCGAGTAAACATTTTGCTACTTAAGTACATTTGAAAATTGTACTTTGTTAAAAAAGAACTCTTTATTTCCTTTCTTTTATATATATATCATTAATAGATACGCTAAATGTATAACATACATTTTTAATAGAAAGAACTCTTTGTTTCCTCTCTTTTTTACATATTATTCGTACGTTAAATATATAACATACATTTTTACTAGAAAATTGGAAGTAGAAGATTAATTAATAGAAACTAATTAATACGGAAGCTGTTAGTTCCTTATTTTGTCGTACATTCCACATGCAAAAGAAAGTACGAAAATCATGGTAATCGAAAGTATCACCGTTCAGCATTTGTATTCACGTAGGACGATAGAATAGTAACAAGCTCAACAAGGTCGATAGCACGATGACAAAAATTACCTGCTCGGTCGCGTAAATGCATTTGAGCCTTAACAAACGATATTATTAGCTGCATTGATTTGGTTTAATCAACTCCTATCGAGCAAATCGCCCGCAGGGTTTGCGTATTGGTGCAGCATCGGCGAATGCGATCACGCGATTCGATGGATCGGGGACAAACGTAAAAGGGTGAAAGGACACAGATGTGCAAACCAACCTACCAATTAACTAACCAACGAACGTCACATGTTTGCTGAATAAAATAAACTGGCCGCGAAAACGCTGTTAATGATAAGTCGCGGCGCGTTTAGGAATGAAGGCGCAGTGTTAAAATCAGTGAGATCGTTAACTGGATAACAGTGAATTATTTAAAGCGAAGATCAAAAAACAGTATTATAGAATGTCCATCATATATTCTTTCGACTGCGGATTCTTATCATTAGATTATTGGCAGTGCAAAATGACAGATCAGTGTTGATCACATATTATTGGAAAAAAAAAATTATTGATAGATCGTTGTCAATTTTAATATTTTAATATTTCAGTAAATTGCTCATTAAAAATATAAAGCTTTTTTAATAAATTTATGAGATCGATTCTAGTTTCGTTATTGATTAAAACGTTTGCCGTCCACTTGATGGAGAATCGATCTGATGCTTAATTCACAGCCTATTATCGTGACATGCGGATCGCAAACATGTATCAGCATAATGCCCTTTTACCGCGAACGATTTCAACGATTCTATGTCACGAAGCTTGTAATTATCGAAGCGATCGAGTGGTATATATCGATATGAGATTTGTGCGCTAAACTGATATAATATGTGACTACATGAAAATATTATAGAATTATCATCGTTTCATCAATCTGCAAAGTATTTTATGAATTTATGAATAGGCTATGTCTTTACAAAAGTATTAAAGCCTTAGCAGGTGTCTTTTCAGATTTCAAATAAAAAAATTGTTTGCAATAAGTAATAGTTATTGAATTATAAAATAATTAATAAATTATAGAATAATAGTAAAATATAAAAAATCGTATTTTATATGTAAAGTGAGATAATTTAATTTATTTCTTATTATATACTCCTTCAGTTTTAATGAGTTTTCTAATAGATTTATGTACTTTATATGATACTAAAAACTTAATAAAAATTATATTCAGCTTGTATATTAATAATTATTACATCTTTATGTTGAATAAAAATTAAGGAAATTGTTCACTAAAAAATATGAACTTTAATAAAATGTAATTTGCAAGCGGTGTTAATATGTGACGTTTCAAAGCTTCTATAAGGAGATTGAATTTATTAATGTTCTGAATTCTAAATTTCTGACGATATATTTTCAAATATGCGAGGCAAATAACTCTGCTAATAAAGTCATATTTATGATTTTATGATACATGATTGATTTATTTTTACAATCTTCCATAGATGTCAAACGTTATCCACTTTTGCTCGACAGAATCTTGATAGCGGCAGTATTTGAAAATCAGGTTACACGTAAGGTAGCATGCAACGAATATTTTAAGATACGACCGACCTTAAAATATTCGTTGAAAAAGAGACAAATAGCTTCTGGATTAACTACATGTATCTACTCTAGCCGTTTTTGTCAGCCTGAAAAAAGTATACGCATTCCATCGTGACACCTCATCTAACACTCAAAGCATACATCTATATTTTATCATACTTGATTTTGACGTGGATGTACTTTTTGCTGTCTATAAAGTGTCACGAGATATTTCTGATCGCCTATGAATCATAATATCGACTATGGATTCAGTCCCTCGTGACCGTTCTGATCTCAATACTGGATTATATCATCGCTGAATAACTATATATAATAATAATAACTCTCTTAATCATATGTAACCTACTATTTTTACCACGAGACTTTCTACGATATGTCACGAGACATTCTTAGCTATTTACGAAATAGACAATAAGTTTGTTTTTATTGCTGCGCTAATTGCACTAGAAGTTTTCTTTTTGCTAAATATATACTTATTTTATTTTAAGTACACGAAAGAAAGATTTTGCTGAAATATCTAAAAAAAATTTAGCTAGATACAGATTTAAAAATAATTTTGTCGAATTAAAATAATTGTGCAGAATACTCAAATTGATTGTTAGAATGTCAAAACTTTTTATGTATATTTTCAGATTTATATCCAACTAAATTTTCAGATACTTTAATAAAATCGTTCTTCCCATGTACAAAAAGTGTATACTAGTTTAGTTACAAAAAACAAAATAACAAAATAAGTTTAAAAGGTATTATTAATCGATTCAATTTACTGTATGCAACATTTTTGTTCAATTTATCTCAAGTTAGCGCAATAAAAATGTGCCATTATTGTTAGTTTAACGCTCTCTTTTTATTGTAATGACATTCAGGATGAATCTCATAATATCGTAATATTATGAGATAATCACTTGATCATTAGTCATTACGGTTTACTGGCGTGATAATTCAACCAATCAACGTTTACATCTACCTGTTTAGATTTGTTTCAGTGATTAACATTGTATTGTTTATTCAGAATATATTCAGAATATCTCGTTATGAAGTATATTACGCGTCTATCTATGATTATTAACGGCGAATGATTGAAAAATCAAATCTTTCGCGGTCGGAAGAGATGTCCTCGTTATTAAGTTTTATTTCGCGGAACAAGATATTGGACGATAGCCAGGGAAGAAATCAATGGTCACTCCTTTACCTTCGTCATGACTGACTCATCCATGTGTCCATCTTACCTGGTCGAATCAATTTCCTGGCCGTATCGTGAAGGGTCGGAGCGATCATTTTGTAAGACTTCCTTCGTTGTCTAAGATATCGCAGAAATTTATACCTTGCCACCCGGATCGTTTTACGATCAATTACCGAGAGCGAATTATTAGCCGGTGGCAACGGTGGCCAATACTGGAATTAATTAACTTAGTAACGATAAATAGTAGTATTTATGAATAACTCAATTATGTCTAGCGCGAACTTGCTCGTTTACATATTTCTGCAGGCTAATAATATTAATAACGCGTAAATTAATGATGTGTAACGGATATTGTGCATTTGTGGTGTACATTTATTTTTATCCGTTTATATTATACGATTAATTGATGCATGATGAAACGTGTTATATTATCAGAATCGGGAACGTAAACAACCACTTAAATTTATCTTTGACTTGCCGCAACGAGCACATCTCAATCTATTCTCTTCTTTCTCTCTCTCTCTCTCTCTCTCTCTCTCTCTCTCTCTCTCTCTCCTTTCTTTCCTTTTTCCTTATTTACGTTTTTTTTTCTTACTAAAAAATTTTAAGAATATCAAATTTTATCAAAAATCAAGGAATTTTCAATCATTTAATTTTATATAATAGATTGTAATTTAAAGATTTTTTGCAAGTTTGTTCTATATTAAGTGTTTTACATTATTGAGCAACTAAGTTATTGATATTCGATTGAAATTCTTAACAGTTATGCTTTGGAATATTTACTTTAAATTCTGGCATGCAAAAGTAATCGATAAAGAAGAAATAGAATTAATAAAGAAATATTAAGATTCAAGGAATTTGAGAAACTAAAAATTTATTTTAAAAATAAGACTAGTTAACAAATTTGAATAGAATAAATTCAATAAATAAATAATTGTTGAAATGAAAGTTTTGCATTTGCATGTTCTTGAAAATAGGACAAGAATTCTAATATAATTGAAATTAATCGTGAAAATTTTAAATCATTTGTTTTTTTAATTTTTTTAATTTGGAAATTGTATTTTCCTAAACAAATTGAATT
>NW_017259459.1:579266-591563 GCF_001594045.1 Atta colombica
AATAAAAATTTCTAAAGTTTTTTAAAACAAAGTCTTTGTTTATTAAATTAAATTCGTATGTATTAAAAATGTTATTGTGTTCTAAGTTATTTCTTTAAATTAACGACAGATATTTTTTATAGGTACTCCGGCACTCTCACAAAAGAATCGTAAAGGAGAAACGGATGATTGCAACGAGCTGCCAATTAAAGAAATGGATACGGTAATTACAAAGCCGCGTCGGCGACTAGGAATACAAGCCAATTCGGCGCGTTAAATGCTCCCCTGGCGATTCACGTTCTAGCCGGGGCTCTCGCGGATCTGGGATGGCCTTCTGGGAGCAAAAGCGGCAAGAGCAGCAGGAACAGCAGCAGCAGCAGCAGCAACAGCGATATCGGATCAAACTCAGTTAACAAGCCCGTGTCGTCGCTGTATCGGTCGCGCAAGTAGATAGATTTTAAATCGAGTCAACTGTGGGACAACAGTAACAAAGTTAACACGGCAAAATAATCTAGGAGCGATTGGTTCGTGTATTCCGTACATAATGAAAGCACATGAGACGAAACGATAGTGGATCCCGAGGATGGTGGATGCTGCGAGGAAGAAATTGAATTCTGTTTTTACACGCCGCCTAATCACTCGACACATCGCAGTGTCAAGAGAGATTCTGTTTAATGCAGAACACTGAAAAATGTAGATACAAGTATAGTTACAAAGAAGACACTATTAACCCCATCCTATTTCATCGAAACCTTTCGTGTGTATCGACAGTATCCACGATCGATCAGCGAAAGTACAGGCTATAAAATATAACGCTACGCCAACGTCGAAGAGAAACGTACCGGATGTCGCAAGGAAAAGGAATGACACAGTGAGAAGACCTAGAGACAACCAATCTCAGGTATGTGATGTGTGGCAGAATTCCGTGTGAGGAAATCAGTATTTTCGAACGGAAATCGTGGAACGAAAGAAAGGGAGAAACGTACGGAATAACAGATCGACATACGGGATCGAACAAAGACTCGTCCCAACAAGTGTCCTTACACCTTGTGGATTTAAAAGTTTTCTGTCCGACATCATCTTCGTCGCGAAGCGACGTTGACTGTGTTATGGAATGAATCGATGCCCAGACAGGGCATTTAAGTGTCCACGATCATCATCTTCAGTACGAGCATCATGACCCCGATAATGCGCCTGCTCCTCCTATCCACTCTGCTGGCCATACAATCCTGCTCGACCGTCTGCTCAGCGAGCAGCGATGGTAAACCTAATGGCCCGATCTTTAATTTAGATCACACTGTTCTGGAAAAGAACTTAGCGGCAATCTTCAACAAGGTGGCACATAGTTCCGCGACCACGAAGCGCAGCGTGCCGGCATACGATGCTCAGGTGTCGGCTAGCACAACGTTGTCAACGGTACCATCGCCGTTAACCACCAGTACGATCACCAGTACAACTACCGCTAGCCCATCGATACCCGCTATTAAGTATCCGGCGGCGCCACGGGCCACGGCATCCCCCGTCTTTCGAGATCTGCCGTCGTACGCGCCGCCTTCCAGGGCACTCTTTACACCACCCCTACCACCAGAGTACCTGCATCCATTCGCCGATAAACCCACACTGCGAGGTACCAACTCGGACGTGCATACCAACAACAGGAGACCGGTACCACCACCGAGCTTGACACCGGCGCACGAGCGGATACCCATCCGACCGCCGGATCTACCTCAGAGTCCTTCTCAAGTACCAGAGAGGCATCATTCTCATACGAGGATCAAACCGGCAAATGTGCCCGATAGCAGAGAGCAGAGGCCGGCGGAATCCAGTGAGGCCGATCGAAAGAACGGCACGAACGATCCTTCGTTCGTGACTCTTCATTACCCCAGTATTTCTAGGATTTTATCTGGCAGCAATGGCAGGAAACAGGATATTCCTGATATACTATTAAAGCCTTTAGCTACGAAAAGTCCATTGCTGCCGAATATTCCTCTTGCCCCAACGACCGATAAAACTACGTCGCCGCCAAGCACTGTGACGCCAAAAACGCATGGCAGTACCGTGGATCCTTCGAAGATCGCTGTCACGCAGCCAACGATCTTCAATCTACCAAACACTGGTCGACAGGACGACGACGGCTATCATCACGGCCTGAGGAACGAACACGATACTGATAGTATCGAAATAGTGGATACGGAGAGGCTACCGTATCCGCAAGCGCAGCCACCGGCGCCAACGCCAAAGCGACCAACAAGTGTCGACGACGATGGCGCTGATGATGACCGTTTGATACCACGCGTCGACACACATCCACTTGAGTCTACGTGGCGGATCGCCTGGTCACTACACGTATACGTCGCGGCGATTATGTTTACGCTCATGGCCTTGTATTCGATCTACAAGATCGTGCGTTTCAACGAGGCAACGAATCTATTCACACAATCGTACTTCCTAGCTGTTCATCTCCTGTTGACCACAATCTGCACTCTGAGGTGCTTTCACCTCTTTTACGACGCTTACAATCTCGGACATTCGCTGCCGGAGTCATTGTCTAGAATTCTAATGTACTTGCCGGCACCACTCTTGTCTGCGGCGTTTGCCACTCTGATGTTGTTCCTTGCCCGATGCTCGGAAGCACCATCGCTTAACAACAACATCCTCTCGCCTATTACGCTTGTATTTTCATCCACGGTGCACATTATACTGTGCGTATCCCTGCACGTGTCCGCGCACATGCTCGGCTATCAGGACGAGGCGAAAATCCTACCGCTCATCTGCCAGTGCATTTACATCATCGTCTGCATCACTCTAGGTTTATGCTACATGTACGTGTATCGCGTGGTGCGTTCGCAGATTCATATGGCCAGCAATAAGGCAGCTGGCGCAAATCATATGATGGGCGCCGATCCTACTACGATGGCTCTCAGCACTGCCATCACCACCACTATTGCCACCGCTTTGTTGTTCATCCTCATGGGCCTCGTGCAGCTCTATGGCGTATTCGGTGTTCAGGAACGTCCGCAACAATTTCCATGGCTCTGGTGGGGCTGGCAGTTCTCCGTCAGATTACTAGAGCTATCCGTTTGTGGTCTCCTAGCCTGGGTTGCCAGCCTATCTCAATATCCGTTGCGCGAAAAACAGATGCAGCAACACTCGGCACACTCGGGCTTCGCTCTGTTTCCATGCGGCAGTTCCACTTCTACGGAAAACATGGATGACGTACTCTACCCCGCCATATGTAGTACCAACCAAGCGATTCAAAATTATACCATGAGAACAGGAAAACAAGTCTACGATGATAGTTTTCCACTGAATACTTTGCCCGAGCATTTGAACATATCAGGTAAAAAAATTGTAACATCTCATATTTTTCATTAACAATCTATTTATAATTGAATGTTTAAAATTTACTTCTCATTATTAATCTAAAAGAGACTGATATTATTTATTAGATTATTCAATATAACTATTAATTTGCAGTAACTAATGATTATTTATTGTATAGGTACCTTTGAGAGACATTCCATCCGCAAATCAGGTACAATGGGCCACTTTCCTCACGAAGGTCGAGGTTCCTTAAGTCGTCATGGAAACGGTATACAAACTCTAAGGAACTCAGAGACTCGCGGGAGGCATACGCCTGTACAAGGTCTACACGAACAAGCTCCAACCAGCGGCTCGACGATGCTAGTCGCCGAGGACGGCTTCGTTAGGTTTCGGAGTCTTGGTGCGGAGGAAGATGAGCTGTCCGATACGCAGAGCATGGTCGGCACTCACGGCAGGGGAAGTTCGCTCGCTGGTAGTGTTAGATATAACGCGAGGCATCCCACAGTACAGCATCAGCACCCCCATCAGCACCAGCATACGCTGCAACACTCGCATCCGAATCAACATCAAACTCACCACCAACTTTACAACAACACATAAAGGCTGTGCCAATGCGATGACTAGAACGTGATTCTTGTTGACTCGGTAGGTAACGAGAGATAAACTTTCAATCGTTTATTATTTTAATGAGAAATATGTAAAAAATAAAATGCTAGTAAATGCATAAGTATCACAATATTAGCAAACAATTTTTTCTAATAAATAAATTTTGGGATAAATATAAATAATAAAATTTTAAATCATTTAACTTTATGAGTGATACAATAATTGGTGTTTTTTTTATTGCAGACGTAACGATCGTCGTCGAAACATAGGATATATCGACATTCGCGAGAATCGTCGCCCTCGCAAACTTCGGTCTAAACTAATTTTATCTCGTACTCTATGTAAGATATGTCCTGTGTATAGACAACCTAATTGCCATTCCTGCTCTCCCGCTTTGCATCGACGTCCGAGCCAAGCCTCTGCCGTACGATATCTATATATATTTATTTTGATCCTCGATAAGCAAGTAAAAGTATACGGCGAACTCGTTTGGGGTTCCTCTACCTATATGTGGGTAGTTCAGGGTATATTGAAACTTGATCTTATATTAGGCACTTGGTACTTATTAAGATTCATGTGATTGAAAAAAAATAAAGAAATACTGTGTCTCACTGAAGTATATAGGAAAATGCTTCTCTCTCGGTTTTATGTTCACTGTTAGTACCGAACGGCTGTGGAACGTATTGGAGGAACAAATGATTTTAAATTAGTTCTAATGCCACATAAGGAATTTCGATATATTTTAGCAAACACACTGCTATTTGACGCCACGTTATAGAAGACTTTGACGTTATATTGTCCCAGCAGATTTTATAACATTCATTATTTTACATAGTCGTACATACATTAAAAAGCATTTCAATGACCACCTTTCAATTGGTACTTATTCTTCTTTGAATTTACTATTGTGACGGAAATTCGACATAAAATCAGCTTTGCGATCAGCAGGAAGTATATATTTTTTACAAAAAAAATTGTACGCGAGGTCCAAACACTCAACTGGGGAAAACAATTACGATTCTCATTCAGGTATTCCGAGATTAGGATATGATTGTGTCAAGCTGAAAGCGATGTTTGTACAGTCGATGATAATTTATCACTCAGTCCAATTGTACGATTTAGTTAGCGGCTAAGACTAGATTAAGAAAATTGCGGGTTACGTTAAGTTTAGCCATTAAGTTAGGCAAGACGCGACTAATGTCAACAGGTTTACATTTAATAAATCGAAGGAGAATAAGAAAGACGTCAAAAAAAAATACTATTACCGATTTAGAATAGATGACATAAGTGCGATTTAATGTCACACACACACAGGCCAGCATTTTATTTTATTTCTCAGATTCTAAGGTACAAAATAGTACTTTTTACCTTTCACTTCGTATATCGATAGGTCGCAATGTATATGTTTATATATGGACATTGTAAATAAGGTATACGGGCTCGTCGTGAGTGAATCTACTGTTATGATGGAATCCAATTGGGTTCTATTCGAGATATTGGAATTTATACATTTCTTGGTTGTATAAAAAAAGATGCAAGACTTGTATTTTAATTTATGTTAGAAGCTGTATTTATTATGTGAAACATTCCACAACAAGTGATCAGTGTGTGCGCGATCGATTTGTGTGGGATTTTATTGCAATTATAAATTTATCTAGGCGCTAAATGAAACGGAACAAATGTAAATAAAAGCTTTTTTGCGAAGTCTTTACGTTTGTCTTACTTTCGAATGCGATTTTAGTCATTCTAGATGCAGCAGATGTACGTAAAACATACTTCTTTTTACATTTTTATAAAAAAATGAATTTTAGTTTGAATATACCTTCACAGGTTATTGTGTTCACATTATTAATTTATATCGGGATAGCATAATTTAGATAAATTTTACAAGACTGCTGTCAGTTTATAATTTGACATGCATTACACAAAAATGTTCCCAAATTTAGGTTTCCTATAAACAAATTTTATATTGTAATATATAAATATAATGTGTTAGTTATGTATGCATATTTAAATGATTTTGTTTTATTGTACCATTTCTTTCCATTTTCATTCTCCATTTCATTTAAATTCCTCATAGAAAATTATCATGCATGTATTTTATTTTCAAAGAATATTAATATTATATTTTATATATTGATAAATATATCTTATATTTTATATATGATGTTTACATGAGATAGCGAATAACGATATTACATTGATTTCTTTCGAAATCTATTAGTATTTGACTTTGGTAAGTATATTTTATAAAAATATATAACTCTCTTTATCTTGATGACATAAATTTGCTATTAAACAGTGATATTAAACAGAAGTATTAATCGAACATATTAAAGTATCACTAGTAAAGTATACACATTAAAGTATCTACTAATTAAAGTTCTTGAATAGTCACCACAGCCATTATTGAATCATAATGTCAGAAGAGAAATGACACGTTAATTTTTATTATATGCTATTTATAAATAAAGACAATTTGAATAAAACAAAATGATGAGATTATTTTAAAACATTTGTAAAAATGAATGAAACGAAAACTATGCTTATTCTCCCTGACAGTCAATAAATAATCGTAAAAAGTCATAAAAGGCATGTGTAAGTGAAAATAACGCATGCGCATTGAATAAAAGCACTTAATGTGCCTTTTATCACTTTTTACATCATAATTGAATCATTTGAATCATTACATCATGATTCAAGATAATTGTGATGACTACTCAGGAGCCTTAATAAATTAGATACTTTGTGGACTTTATACCAGGAAGCTTTTTTATAATGTTTTTGATAACATAAGAAATATAGTGCACTTGTACTTAATATTTCGTATCTTTATCAAACTCTGAGCACAAGATAAGTTATATAACGTAGAGCAGTCTCGTCATTGATTTAGTTTGCTCATATTCGTTGACTTACAATCCTTCGCATATTATTATAAATAAATATTTAACGTATAAAATATTAGTAAATTATATCAATTAATTTTAATAACAAAAAAAGAATGAATTTGAATAAAAAGTGTATTACATTAAGTGAAGTGAACAACAAATTCACAGAAGATGTGCTAATAAATATCCTCTCCAAAATATGCAACGGAAAAGAAGTGCAATTGACAGATTGGAGTTTTAACGAGGGATCTGCTAAAGGTGATAATTATTTGTCAAATATTTACAAGGGCAAAGTGAATGGCATTATAAATGGCGATCCAAAACAACATGTGCAAGCGAATATTGTCGTAAAGTCAATGCCAAAAAATCCTGGAACACGAAAGACTCTCAGATGTATAGACTTCTTCAATAACGAAATCGCTTTTTATACGCAGGTAAGATTAGACATTTATACTTCTTTTTCTGAGACTTGTACATCTTCGTTTGAAAAAAATTATATTTATTTATGTAATCAAATAAACCATTTTCTAATTATTTTACAGATTATATCCAAATTTGAAAACTTTCTAGCAGAAAAAGGACAAACCGATCTATTATGCATACCACGTCATGTAATCTCCTCCACAGATAATGAAAACGGTTTTCTAATTTTAGAAGATGCTTCTTGCTTAGGATTTCGTGCCGTTTCACGATAGAACTGCCTAGATTGGGCAGAATGTTTAGCTGTCTTGAAGACATTGTCCAAATTTCACGCGATCTCATTTGCGTACAAAGATCAGAAAAAGAAAGAGTTTGCAGAAATGACAAATTCTTTAAAAGAAACCCTCTTCGGTCATGAACATTGAGACTGGTACAAAGGATTTCATGTAAATAACAGAAATATCTGATAGAATTTATATGGTAGAATCAGTTTTCTTTCTAGAATAAAAAGATCTTTTTCCAGGAAAAGATACAAATTCTAATTAAACACGCTTTAGCTATCGAATATCCCAACAGCAAAGCTGAGAAACAATACAATTCTTACAAATTTGGTGCTCTCTTTAACAAATGTATTATGTAATAGAAGAGATGCTCCTACATCTATCGTAGTGGAGGGTGATTGTTGGAGTCCAAACTTTTTAATCCGCGACATTGGAAGAAATCAAAAGAAAGCATTGATGCTTGACTTTCAGCTTGCACGTTGCGCAAGTCCTGTGGATCTGTCGTTTCTAATTTATGCTTGCACTCTGAAGTCATTTCGTGATCAATATTTTGATGACATTAAAAACATATCACTCCGAGTTGAGCAATGCCATTAGATTACTCGGATCTGACCCAGAGAAACTTTATCCATGGGATTTATTCATGAAAGAGGTAAAAAGAGAGGTTTTAATTTTTCTTAGGAGAGAGGAGGTTTTAATTTTTCTCAAGAGAGACAATACTATAATCAATGTGTAATTAATTTTAGGTGAAGGAGCAATTTGTGTTTGGTGTGTTTGCTTCGCTTGACGCTATTCCATTATGCCTGATAGATTTACCCGAATCATTTACCATAGACACTGCTGTTGAGGATAATGAAACAATAGATATTAGTGATGTGATATTGTCATTTTCTTATTTTACAACAATCGGAAGGCAAAGACTAGCGGATGTCATAGTTCACGCTGTTGAAAAAGGATACATATAACACAATAACACATATAACACAATACATATAACACAAAGAAAGCTTTACTATAAGATCATTATTTGCTGTAAAATATAATTAAAACAATTAATAAGGATTATTCGATATAAGTTTTCAACAATTCAATATAAGTTTTCTTCCTATGATACAATATTCTTCTTTTTATATAAATATTAAAAAGGAAATAATATTCATTCTAGTAGAATATTGTGTGCTTATGGAATTGTGATACACTAACCAATCTATATTATTTAAATAAATAAAATATTTTTAATTTCTCTGAAGAGATTCTTATTAAAACAATACAACTTATATTATTTGATATAATTCAATATAAGTTTTCTTATGACACATAAATAGAAATCTATATGTTATCTATAAATAAATGAAATATTTTTAATTTCTCTAAAAAGAATTGTAGGGGAAGAATCTCTTTTTAAATTATTAATCATTCCTCCTTTTTAAATAATTATTCATTCTGATTAAAAATATATTTTCTTTAGATTACACTTAATATTTTTATATTTCTGTAATGTTACAACTATAAAGAAAATGATAATTGGATCATGTTGCTCGCATGCAACTTCATCAGAAACAATGTTTATGTAACATATTTTTTTACAACTTTTTATTATTCTTTTTCTTTGCCAAGGCAAAGTCTTGCAAATTTCCAAGTTTTCTGGAACACTAGAATCTCCGTAGTGTAACATATTACGGTATAGGCGATATATGCATACATTCCGTGACTTATCAAAATTCGGAGCACATTAGTATATAACTATAATCACAAGAAAATTTGCAATATCATAGCGGAAGAAAAGTCAATAAAAGATAAACTGCGGGTGTATAAATATTTATACATTCTTAATGATTTCGATAATGATTCTATATATATATATATATATATATACAAACATTTAATCCAAATTTTTCCACTTAAAAACACAAAACAAATAAAAAAAGTGTGGTTTTTGCGATCGTATACGATAACATGCTCTATTTCTTATCAGCTGTTTTATAAAATGAAATTTTCTATCGGAGAATCTTCTCATTTCTTCTAGCAATACGTAAGGTTATGTTTCGCGCAGTTTCGCGATGCAAATCGATGATAGAAACATGCGCACGATCTATAGTCGACTACAGTGTTCAGAATGTCGACGGAGAGAGACTGGCAGTTCATAGAATTCAGTCACATTTCCTCTTGTGGCCTCTTGCCACTGTTTATATCATTTAATTCGTCCCCACTACGCGAGCCCGGTTGATTCAATAAATCTCAACAAGATCCTGCATTCCATTTACAATGGAAAATTACGTCTAACGTCATAGTTTCATACGTGGCAGATCGACGCGCCAGGAATACAAGGTTTGTTCACGTGCGATTACTACGATTACAGTATTAATAATCGGGACGTCTTTTTTATTACGATCGACTGCATCGTGTGAAGAACGATCGACGTAAACATTTCTTCCCCCCCCCCTCCTCTCTCTTTCAACGAGAAGAACTGGATCATAAAGAAGAGACTTATATATATGTAAGTGAGCATAATCATGCTGTGTCAAAAATTGTACTGTAGAAAAGTTGAAGATTACAAAATGACAAGATACTTTTGTGAATGAATTACAGACCGTTTTTATCACGGAAAGAAAAGATCGAGTTATCAGAGAGATACTAAAAATTACTATAAATCACGTCTGACGAGATAACAAGTAAGTTATAAATATAAGTAGCAACGGCTTCATTAGCTTATTTCTTAATAATTCAATGATGCTCACTTATTTGTTACATTCTTTTAATGAGAAATATCTATTTTAAAAGATTTAAATCGCACGCATTGATCTAAACGTTCCATTAAATTAACATAAGTATTAATTTCGATAATATCGCAATATTTAAATCTAGTATTTAATATTCCCAATCAGATTTCAGTATTTCGAAAGTATTGTCGAGTTTCGTAAATTAATTTATTAATAAATACGAAAGTAGAAGAAATTAAGATCATGAGTCAAACTAAAAACCATGTTAATTTGAGCGACGTGAGTGACAAGTTCACGGAAGAGGTGCTAGCAGACGTTCTTCGTAAAGCATGTGATGGGAAGAAGGTGCAGTTGACAGATTGGAATTTTGGCGAGGGATTTGCCAAGGGTGATAGCTACTTGTCGACTGTTAACAAGGGTATCTTGTACGGTGTTGTGGACGGGCAACAAATGCAGGTTAATTTCGTCGTAAAATCAATTCCCAAAAATGTTGGCAGGAGAAAGACTTTCAGGAGCGAAGATTTTTTCGGTAACGAGATCATGTTCTATACAAAGGTGAGGATATACGAAATTTTCTTTTTATGTAATTGGAAATGCATATATCTTTTAAAAAATGGATCCGTTATATATAATCAAGTAGTAATACAGATGTAAAACATTTATAAAAACAATTTACAAAACAATTTTATAGATTATCCCTAAGGTTGAAAAATTCTTAGCAGAGAGAGGACAGAGCAATCTGTTGCGTATACCACGTTACTTGGCTTCTTACATGGATGGTGAAAATGATTTTATAGTCTTAGAAGATGTCTCTCCTCTAGGATTTGGACCAGCATCCAGGCAAAGCTGCCTGGATTGGGCGGAATGTACAGTAATCTTACAAGCCTTGGCGAAATTTCACGCAATTTCATTTGCATACAAAGATCAACGAAAAGAAGAATTCGTAGAAATAACAAGCTATTTAAAAGAAACTTACTTTGGTAATCATAACTGGAACTGGTATCAAAGATTTCATGTAAGTAATTACGCGTTACATTTTCAATAATTCTTACTAAAGTATATCTTCTGTTACAGAAAAAGTTAGTTGATATAGCAAAACATGCATTAATGACAGAATATCCTAACAGTAAAGCTGAAAAGCAATTTAATTCCTATGAATTTGGTACACTCTATAACAAGTGTACAGAATTGTGTGAAGAAAATGCCCCGACATTTGTTATAGCTGCGGGTGACTGTTGGGCCCCGAACTTTCTAGTCCGAGATATTGGGCAAAATAAAAAAGAAGCACTAGTACTGGATTTTCAGCTTGCACGTTGCGCTAGTCCTGTCACAGATCTATCGTTTTTAGTTTATTCTTGCACTCAGAAGCCATTTCGAGATGAGTATTATGATGACATATTGAAAGTTTATCACTTCGAATTAAGCAGCGCCATTAAATCTCTTGGATCTGAACCAGAAAGGATTTATCCATGGGATTTATTTATGAAAGATGTAAAGTATCTATTTTACTTTCAAAATTTTTAAATGGAAATTATATAGATACTAATACTCGATATTAATTGCAGGTGAAGAAAAATTTCATATTTGGATTAGTGTTCGCTCTGGAAAGTATTCCATTTTGTCTATTGGACCCATCACAATCATTCGATTTAGATGCTATTATCAAGAGTAACGAGGCAGTAAATATTGCTGATGTATGGACATTATATAATATTAAAACATCAAGTGGAAGACAAAGATTAGCAGACGTAATTATTCATGCAGTTGAGAATGGTTATTTATGAAAAAGGATATTATTTTTATATAATTCATCTTTCTGCGTTATAGAAGATTATAAAGCACAACTATCATTTTAATACAATAATGCATATTATACATATTACATATATTATGCATTATATCTATAACATATGTTATATACCAATACTATTGTAGTAGCAATATACTAATACTATGTAATATATTGGTATATCTACTGCTGAAGTATTATTGCAATATATAATATTATTGATATATAAATACACACACACACACACACACACACACACACACACACACACACACACACACACACACACA
>NW_017259459.1:591610-599110 GCF_001594045.1 Atta colombica
CACACACACACACACACACACACACACACACACACACACACACACATACACACACACAATTACTAATATATTTAATTATTAATAAACTTTTACTGTCACATATTTATATTTTTCTCAATAGATTATATATCTCAAAATTATATTTATACATATGTGCAATTAAATTTTATGCGCGCACGCGTGCACAATTTTTATTAAAAATGTGTAGAATTAAATAAAATATAGACAATATCCATGTCTTTTTATATAATTTTAATTACAACAACGTAGATTAATTAAAATATAATCTGTATAAGAGTAAAGAGATATAGCCACCCCTTAACTTTTCTTCTTAGACGATACATATCTAAACTTTTGTGTTATCACATAGTAATATTAACAGAGTGGAGAATATTGGTAGAAATTTTTGTATTTTTTCTTTTTTGTTTGTTTTTTATGAAAAGTACATCTATTGCTGACAAGCATAGTACGTTAATTATAAGTGCATCACAGATGCATATTTGATGGATAATCTTGCTGCGCAAAGCAAATAACTTTTAAGACGTTGAAAAATGTCTTAATCTGTCTCGCAATTGATAGTCTTCGTGTATCATCACGAAATCGCGGGTAAAGTTATGAAAAATCACATGATGTCGAGAATATTACACGGATGACATATATAATAGCGCAACAGTGTTTTTCACTAAGAGACACGTCTATGTGTTTTGATGTTGAGTATTGATTGTCACAACGTTACTCGCATCAAAAACAGTTGTGTCTTCATCGTCTTCCTCATCCAGTGGCAGCGGTCGCATCTCGACGTCTTGCCTGTGCGTGAGGACACCGTATTTTCGAACCAACTGAGCGCGTGTCTTACTTAATCTGTCGATAAGAGCAACACAAAACTCATTAAATTATTAATCATATATCAGATAAGTATCTACATTCTAAATTCTTTGGAGTGGAATCTCATTCTAAAGAGTGAAAATTAAATCTTGAAAAAGAGTGACTCAAATTTCAATCTTCAAAAGTGAGACTTCACTCTACAGAAATTCTCTGAGGCCCAATTCCACAATTCACGATTGTCAACCTCAGTCAATCGAAGTTTAATTTATTCATCTCTTTTGAATTCTAAAAATTAAAAAGAGATGAGGAATAAGTTGAACCTTTATTAAGAGTTAACTGTGAGTTGTGGAATTGAATCTAAAAAGTTTTAGAGAGTATGTAACACATTGTTCATGTTCATTACTGTTGTCTGTTTAAACGTACCTTAAACTACGGAACATGATGTAGGCCATGACAAGGATGCTTAGTCCCACGAAGACTAAGAAACCACGTATAAGAGCACCAGTATTGAAGGATGTTTTTCCTTCGCTGGACTATTATCAAAATGCCATAGTTAATAAAAGAGAAAAATCAAGATATAAATATAATTCAGTAATACAACATATGCAGTCTGTAAAGTTATAGCTATTTATAGATATATAAGCTATTATATAAGCTATTTATAGATTTAAATTTATATATGATATTCTTAAAAAATATTTTGCCAAAAATTTTAGCAATATAAATCACAAACATGAAATGTATAAAGTTCACAAATATATTCATTCAACATAAAAAAACATTAATACTAATATCTGCTAATATTAATCTATTAATATAGATAAAAAATATATATATTTATATTCATATTTAATTAATATATTAATATGTATCAACAATTAATATGTGTTCCATCATTAATATTTATGATTTTTAGCATTAATGCTATAATTGCAATGCACTAGAATCGATTGCTTTAGTATAATCAATCATATATAAATTATTCTAAAGTTTTTTCCATTAGCACTGATAAATTACAATTACAATAAATGATACAAGAATTATTTCAGTGCACAGTAATAATTAATTTTTTCTATTTTTAACCTTTGTTTTCGCAGCATTGCGTGTGCGAAATTGCCTTTAATCTTAGAACGAATTTAGAACGAAAAAAAAAAATAAATAAATAAATAAGCGATTTTTGGTTCTCAAAGATGTTTATAAATTCAAAATATAAGAAACATGCTAGTATCAAATCAATGAGATCTAAAGTCCTCTTTTATTGCATATAGTTTTTTATTTTACAGAAATTATATAAATATAGAAGACAAAATACAGTATACACTTTTCTTCTTAAAGCATCGCACAGAAAAATATTGTAGTTTTTCGTCTTTTTTCATGCGAATTTTTTCGTACGAGATTGTTATCTCGAATATATCATGCATTATGAGATAATCGAAGTTATTCGAGGTTATAATTTATGTTAAAAACAATAAAATTATGGCCATATACGAGAACGAGGATGTAGCTTGAATTTAACAAAGATACGAACCTCACTGGACGTATCTACGTGTGCAGTTTTATTCACGACGGTGACGTCTGACGGCTTCGAGGTTATGTCGTGCGTCTTGTCAGCCGCCGGTTTTTTCGCATCAACGGGCGACTCGACCGCATTCCTTTGACTTTCCTTATCACCAAGCTTCTCATTCGTTTCCACATTATCGATAGGAATTGCCTTCCCGTCTACATTCGTCGACGACGCGTTCCTCTTCTCCCGGAAAATCCCATCGCAGACTGCCGTCTGCGCCAACAGGAAGATCAACAGAAATATGAAGAACTTGAGCTTCTGGATCTTCGACCGCGTCATCGTGCCGTGTCATTTAAACGGCGCGGCAACGGCGGCGCGGCGACTATAGATTTCTTTCTCGCGGTTTACAACACGACAATCCGACGTTCTAACGCGTTCTCCATGTTGCTCGCCCGTCCGGTGCGCACAATTAGATGTCCGTTCTCCTCGTCACGCTTCCTCCCGGACCAGCTGTTTTGCGACGCGATATGTCCTTCGGAGTTCGGACAATTCCGTGTCCTCGCGCGCGTGACGTCTCGCAACGCACATGTCGCGAAGAATCGCGTGCGTAATCGCGCTCCGTTTAGCGTTAAAGGCTATAAAAGGCGTTAAAAACCTCATTCAGACTTGCGATCGTGAATACGCGCACACTTGTACATGCGCGTGTCAACGTCTTCAATGATAACGATCGGGATATCGATCGAATTATAAAACCAGCAGCACATGTATGTTTTCCTGCTTGATATTGCTCACATTTTATTTAATAAATTATTAAAAATAATTCTGTATGATGCAATTTTAATAACGAATCTTTTTATTTATCCAACTCAAATAGTAGTAGTTTTAATTAAAAAATATTCTTATTGATGAGCCTCTTATTATTCAATCCAAGTAATGGTAGCTCTTTAATATTATATTCTTTGTCAAAAAATGATTACTCCTCGAAAAAAACTATTGTACCAAATTAAAAATTATAACCTAAATAATATAGTCTTAACTAACCAAGTAAAATTATAATATCAATATAAGATGATTAAATATTTCATCTTCTCTTGAGTGTCATGTCCGCATTATCGCCCTTATTATCGAGGAAATCGTTTCGTAACCCGGCTTAACACCTTGATATCAACGCGATTTGATAATGATTTCCTTTTCCACGATGCTTGAAAGGAGATTTAACGCTTGATTTCCAATACGTCTATCCCCTTAATTGCATTTTTATATTTTTTATTGTTAATTTATATATTCAAAATTCTTTTACATTAATTGTTCTCATGATTTTACATTAATTTAACACAAATATTTTTGTTAAATATAATGAAAGTATATTTTTTCAGTTTTGCAGCTTTATCTGTCTTGATGATTTTCATGTCGGTATGTATCCAGAATAGATTTTCTTTCTTAATGCGTGAGAAAAATGATTTTGATATCAGCGTATATTATTAAATGCACTTTGGTTAAATCAAATATTTTTGATTGTTATAACAAGATTCGAGATTTTACAGCTGTAATGTTTAGTAGATTGTATTAGATTATAAGAATTATAGCATATTATATTATAAAGATTTTAATATTTTTCAGTTGGATTTAACAAACGACAAATATTTGTTCCGTCAGTAATACGCAACATTACCAGAATTCTGATGAACGTTAAGTCCCAGCGCACTCTAATAGTTTAATTATTTTATTAATGTTTTATTTAATAAATATACTTATAATATGCGTCTATATTATTTTATTAATAATAGTAATTGAATATAAAATATACAGGTATGCAGATAAAGTACATAATCCATCATATGTACGTTTTTTATAAATACAATGTAACGTAATAAAATATAATATAATGTAAAACATATGTATTTTCTATATGATTAACAAATATCAGCATGCAATTTTGTTTGCATTCGATTCCCTTTAGTTAAATATTAAGTTATAAACAAATGGAAAATGAAATCGATTAGATTATCATCTTTTGATAACAAATATTTAATTAACAAATACCAGTATGTAATTTCCGTTCTATCTCTTTTTGTTAAATATTAATCATAAACAAATAGAAATCAATGACGAATAAATCGATTTTTCATTATCATTTTCTAGCTTAATTAATTATTTTAAGCATACAAAATAAAAAACATTTCGATTTACAATCCTCAATTTAATTGTATAGTATTTATTAGGTATAGTAAAAAGAAATCCATTATTTTTGCATGAAATTGAATGGAAAAATAATGGATTTCTTTTTACTACATCTAATATTATGATATTAATATTAATATTAATTAATGAGTATATATTAATAAGTAATATTAATAAATTTATTAATATTAGCATTAATAAATATGTAGTATTTATTAATATATAATCTATAAAAAAATTTAAATTAATATACATATATAACCCAAATAGTTACTAATATCACTGTGATTATAAATTATTGTTATATATATGAAAGGAATATATTTATAACTTATTTTCTTATAATTCATACACAATAAAATTTGGCCAGATATTTCTTAGTCAAAACATCATCTGGATCTTCAACAAATAAGCTGATATTATTTATCATCATTTTAACAATTGAATGTTATTTGAGTTGAAGTTGAATGTAGAAAAATTATTAACATTTAATACATTTAAAAAGAATGACCGGTCAGGGATAGCAAATCATATAGTTTAAAAATTTTGCAGTAAGTAATTTTACAGTCGAAATAATTGCCGATTAATCGAAATTTTATTGAAGTCACCTTTTTTTCCAATCGCAATTCTGGATAACATTTTCTTCGTAAAACAGACTTTCAAAACGTGTGTCCATTCTTGTTCATAATATTATCTTTCATTTTTCTTTTTTTTTTCTTTCTTTGTTAAACGAATCTCACGATAATTAATAATAGTTATCAAGTTAATCATTAATAATGTGACCTCATTAATGATCGTTAACGTAGATAAAATTATTATCATTTACGATGTCATTAATTTTAAATCTATGTGTGATAAGCTCGTGATAAGCCCCTCTGTAACTTTATAAACTTTCTAAGAATGAAATTTATACTAGAAAAAATAGAACTTTAAGCGAAATCTTTTAACAATTTTTTAATTATAGTAATATTATATAATAGCTATTTTATAATGAAGCTTTTTTGTAGACTATACATTAACAAATATTTCTTATTAATTCTAATATTTTATATTAATATATAACATTGTAAAAAAGTCTAAACTCTAAATTAATATACAGTCTAAAAGTCAGCAGTAGATGATGCACATTTTCTTGATCGTCCTAGTAAAACTCTTTTACCAAGCGAATAAAATAGCTATTTTTACGTGCGTCTATAACAAAATGAAACGAAAAACGTTTATTTGTTGTTTGCTGATAAGTAAACGTATCATTTGTTCTGGAAATGTGTGTCTGCCCAGAGAAGTCTGCATTGAGACGTCTTATATACAAGGTATCCTATTTTAAATAATACATTAAAATTTTTTGATAACTATAGTAGATACGGAAAAATATTTCAAACAAAAACTGTATAGTTTGAAGGAGATTACCATTGATTTGATCTTAGGTGGCGTCGCCAAGATCAAATCAATGATACTTCTTGTCCCCCTCCAAATCATATAACTTTTGTTTGAAACATTTTTCCGTATTTACCATAGTTTTTTCGAGAAATCTTAATGTATTACTTAAAATGAGACACCCTGTATAAGACATTATAAAAACACTTTAAAATTCATGAGACATATTTGGCACTATATGAAAGACGTTTATATGACATTTTAAGATGTTTTATGTTCCGATTTATAATGTCTTGTAGACATTATCTTCAAGATAATTGTTTCAGACATTTGTTAAAAAATAAAAATAAAAATTACTGATATCAAAACGCGTTGACATGAGGAAAAATACAAAGCAAAACCTGGAATTACCTGATAAATCTATATATTAATAATATCATATTTACACAGAAATAAAAATGTTATTTCTTCCACTATGCTTACATATTTTCAATAACGATCTGTCAAAATATACATTAGATTTGTTATCTATTAGTAAAGTAAGATAAGTATTAAATAATTGATATAGCGATTTATCAAATAACTTCAATTTTTATCTCATATTTTTCCTCTTATCAACGCGTTTTCAGATAATCTCGCAATTATTTAGTTATATAGTTGCTAATTATGTAGTTGCACAATACTAATAATATAATACAAAACATTAGAGAATGCCAGATTAATTCATATCCAATATTTTTATAGGTTACGTACTTATATAATTTTCTCCCACAAAATTAAAACGTTCTATTTGTTTTATGTAAATATGATCCCGATTTTGTGAACGATTTTCTCTTATTAAACGATGTATTGAATACCGCAAAGAGATTTTAATTTCAAATTCTCTTTCCATGTCTGTCCGCAAATAAGATATTTATATATTTTATAAAATATTTCAAATAAGATATTAATGTATTTATATATAAGAATTGTAAATCTGAAACGCTTCGTCTCTCTTTTTTTTTACTCTCTTCGAGCATAAACACGGCACGAATTTGCTCTTTCATTCCAAGAATATGCATTTATATTTGTGGAATAATGTTGACACGCGTGGAGTGGATGACCAATTCACCAATGGAGGCGAGGCAATTCGACACGTGGTATACGTGCCTGTGTGCTGCAAATATGTATAATTCGTGGGATTCAGTGCGGGATTTAATTTATCCCCCGGCCCCAAGCTAAAGCTTTGCTATTTGCAAATCAAGCTTTCATCGAATACTAATAATTTTTATATATAGAGATAAGTAATTTTAATCTCAGTTTACCCTTAATCTTTTTTTTTACTTCTTAAAACTAACAAAGTATGTTTAACTGAGATTAAAATTTATATATATTTATTAGTTATAGAAATGGATATTAACTATTTTGATTAAATCCCAATTAACTTACTGTTAAAGTTCCGTTAGCAGTGTCAAAAATTATTTCTTTTATTATGAGATTAGTAGCTCTATAATTAACTTAGTAATGGATCAGCTGATACTGATATAATTTCCATTTACATTTGTTCAGTTTAAATTATATCATTTTAAGGTCAGCAAATTTTTGGAGATTTCAGGCAATGCGAATAGACCTTATAT
>NW_017259459.1:600515-612758 GCF_001594045.1 Atta colombica
GTGTCTGTATGGCGAGAAAAGGAATTGCTACTCTTTATATATAACTCTTTTCTGCATTATTGTATCGAGTAACAAAACAATATATTGAATATATTGATGCTGAAATACCAACGATCATTTATAGCGATAAACCTTGTCAACATGATAGAGATTAGATCTTTAGCGATAAGAAAAATTGTCAAGTTAACACACATAATGTTTCTGTAAATAATATTTTATACTATAAATGTAGTAAAAATGATTGTTGGAAAATAAAAGATTGTATATGTTATCTTTGTTATATCAATAAGCTTGTTTTTTATTTATAATCAATAGGCTTATTTTTTTTTTAGATTTACACAGTCCATTTTTTCTCTGTTTTTTTCTCTAATATAGAAAGAAAAGGAAAAAAGATGAATTATGTAAAAAATTCAGCTAAAAAGAATAGATCTAATGTAAATATTGATCAATATTTATATAATTATTTATAAAAATTTATGCTTATTTAATATAAAATTTGTTCATTGGACTTGTTCAATTTTCATAGGTGTGCAAAAATTGGAGATACACCTTGTTCCACCCAAACTTCTGGAAAAAAATCACTTTTGTGTTCAGAGATCAGGATAGTGTTTTGTGGGCTCGGTTCGTAAGATTCACCCATCTGTTTGCAGATTCATTAAGTGTTACACCGTACATATAGCATGTTTGTTATAGATTCTTGGCAAATCGTTTTGCTCTGAGTGTACACGAAGCTACGATTCGTTGGGCTAAATCTAGATCTAGAAAGATCAATTGCACAGGAGAAACGTATAGGCTCTTGAAGAAATTAAGCCACAATAGACAATTGAGAAAATTGTGCTTGGAATTCTATAGTAATACTAGTGATTCTCCTTTTGACAACGAGGATGACAGGTATTAATCTTAGTTAGTGTACAAATCAACTGTCTTGTTACATTTAATAAATAAATAATAAAATTAGATTGTTTGTATTTTAGTAATTACAAGAGTTCTTCATCATTAGAAAGATGTGTGATAAATATTATTGAGACTTCTAATTACTTGGAAGTCCTAAGTCTAGGGTGCAGGGAAGAGTTGATTATGAATTTATCTGCAATTGTGGAACCTCTCCGTCTTCATCACTCCAAACATTTAACACACCTCAGTCTGGCATCTATCAAGGACGATCCTGACTATTATGACTTCTTTGAATTTGATAACACTATTTTTAATTCGTTTATCAGATTGTCTATCTTAACTTTAGATTATGAGTATGTCAGTGATGCTTTGTTGGAAGCGTTAGATAATGGATGTATGCAGAGACTTGTGATTCATATACATGGCTGGAAACCGGATTATCCAGGAACAACAAATATAGCTTGGAAAATGTTTGTTCAAAAAAAGTGAGTTACTGTAATTGTCACATGATAGTCATTGAAAATTATTTTGATCATTTACAAAAATAGGTAGTTAAAAAAGGACGTACCTAAATATTTATTTATTTGCAGTCCACATTGTGAATTAAGGCTCAATCTTATACATTCTTATGCCGGTGTCAAGGTTTTGGATACTGACATATTATGTCCTGCTATGCCACTGACACACTTACAAGTTCTATTCTGTGAAAACATTAATATCAGTGCGTTACATCGATTATCAATGTGGTATTCACATACATTGCAATCATTGACATGGGTAGATTCGATAGATTACAAGCAGAGTATACCATCTACATTTGATCCAAACGATCCACATGGGTAAGAAAATTCTTTATACCTTAACTTAATATATTCTCTGATGAGAGAGTATATTATATATTTGTATATAATTCCATTATAGTCCAGATCCTTTGGTGTTAGTGGCATGGAAGTGTAATAAACTTATGAAGATGATGTTCCTGGGTCATAAATATTATCAAGAGAATCTATTGGCCATCGCGCGTCTCAGAGGCAATACTCTTAAATCATTGGTATTTGCAAAAAGTGATATCACATCTGAAGTTGAATTGTGGCTCGAAGCTGAAAATATCAGACGTGTGAGTATACAAAAATTTTGGCAAATGTCTTTTATATTTTTTCTTCTATATTTTCTATATAAGAAATTAAACATTTGTACGATAAGAAACTAACGATTGTTTCTTAAAATCGAATAATCTTAAAAATATTAAATATTTTAACATTTAGGAAATTCGAGAAATAATGGGTCCACATTGGAGGCCCTTGAGTGACTCAGATTTGCCAAAAGTGATATTAGATCCTTTCAATGGCGATAGTAGAGAAGTGATTGAACCGTTGGTTCTTGGTGATCAGAAATAATTCTCAGACAGACGCCAAGGAAAATCTCTATCCAGTGTGATTGTCCAAAAACCATCTCCGGGCCACCAACATTCTCAGAAGTAATGTTATTAAATTACATCTTTTATTCTTCTACAAAATTTGTTTAATGAGGGTGAAACATCGAACAGCAAATATGCAGTATAAGTTCGAAATCTCGTTATCGTTTTCCGAGTTGGGAATTCTGGGTGCAATGTGTAAGAGATACAAAGAGATAAACGCACACATAACTTTCTCCTCGTTTACCAATACTTCTATCGGTTATTATATATGAATGTGATAAATTGTAGTCAAACTAGATCTACTTTTGACTTGTTGATGATATATCTGATGCAAATTACATTTGCAAACAATGAGATGATCTCTTCAACTAAGAGACGATCTCTCCAGTGATTTATATGCACTATAGTTTTCTTCTTATGGAAACCATGAGTCGCGCTTTGATGTTAACAAAGCGATGTTAGAAGTGTGATCACGAATGTACATTAAGTGCGATATGTAAATGTATATCGCCCCTCTCGTCTATTAAGTCGATATTGCCAGAAGAAACCAGAATACATTTTATATAACTACATTTATTATTCTGGTCAAAGAGAGCGGCACATTAGAATGACGTAGCTGAGAACAAGATCACAATGTAAGAAGACTGTCGTGAATCTTGTAAGAGATGTATCATGCAAAGCGGAGCTGGAGCAAGGATACGAATGACTTGTTCAGCAGAAAAAAAGAAAGTGTGCAACATGTAGGAGAGAGAAAGAGAGAGAGAGAGAGAGAGAGAGAGAGAGAGAGAGAGAGAGAGGTTCGGATCTCGTGATCTTCCACTGGAAAGAATAACAAAATTCCACAAACATATGTAAGTAGAAATGCGTTTAACAACATATTTTTCCAATTCTCTGAGAAGTTAGGTGATAGTGAGCGCCAAGAGCATGACGTGCGAGAGTAAATATCTAGTAAGACTTCGCGAAGAGTTCGTCGAAATGAGCGGCGCGAGAGCATAAAGAGTCTTGAAGACAAAGAGAAAGTAGAAAGAGAGCACAAAGTCAATACAGCGATCCGAGGTTATTTTTAATACCAAGACCAATCGGACGCTTTTGTACAAATGTTAACATAGCGCGATCCACTCGACGAAGTACGTAGAACGCAGTTGCGAGCGAAAACGAAACGAAAAAGAAAAAGATCGCTTGATATATATATCCACCACCTATTTATGTATAACTTTCGATAGGTGATAATGAGTAGCGATCGAACGCAAATATATCTATACTCATCGTGCTCTTAGCGACCGCTGATGACGAACATACACGAATGTAGGTATATCTGTAAAATCGGAGTTATTAATCGCTAATCGTATATGTATGTATATGTATGTATAACTGTATTATCTGTCGAACTTTAAACACGTCAACATCCGGACGCAGCGCGCATCTATTTCTGTCGTGCGATTAACAGTGACGATTCTGAGAGCGTGTTTAAAAGAGAGAAAGGAAGCAAGAGAAGAAAAGAGTGAGAGAGAGAGAGAGCGCTATTCGTAACAAAGATAAAATACCAAAATGTAACCGTATATGCCGTATATACACAGTTTACTATTCCGAGAGGTTCTTTACTTTTTTCGAGCCCTTGTATAATTATATTACATTATCGTGTATCGTAACTTATAGTCACACGTGTATTAATATTGGTTTTTATATGTGGTTTCTGTACATATATCTCTCCATGCGTTCGAGACACTGGATACACGCGCGAACGACGCGAAAATGCGGAAAAAAATATACAAGAGGAAGAAGGGAGAGATAAGGGAAGCACAAAAGGAGGGAGGAGTTGAAAATACGAGGTGGAGAAAAAGCGTTTCTTTTCGACGTACAGCTGTTATACAAGATGAACGGGCCTTAATATGTACCTGAGTCGCGGATAAGGGTAAATTCACTGAGAAAATCTGTCACGCGACATCCACCATAGAAAGATAACCAGATTAAACACCTTAGAAACGGCCGCCGTCCTCCGTGAATGTGCGGTACGCCATGTGCACACGCGCCCACGTTCGCCAGGACTATGGCCATCAACTTAAGGTATATCACGCTCGTGCCCTTTCATTTCGTATTCCGCGCGTGTATATTTTTACATCAGATGAAAGAAAAGGGAGAAATGTAACGCGAAACGAGAGGAACCGACTGAGGGGTTTCCAAAAGTCATAACGATTAATTACTGTACGAACGCGAGCGTAATCGACTAAAGCTCATCCGCTGATCGCCAATACTACGCGGATGGAATAAAGACTTTATTAAGTAATTTTACGTTTTTTCTCGTTTTTCTTTCAAACAAATGGAAATTTCGTGTGAAGAAAAAAAGAAAGAAAAACTATATTCGAGGACGCGGTGTCCAGCGTGTGAATGTAATAAATGAGCGAGAGAGAGAGAGAGAGAGAGAGAGAGAGAGAGAGAGAAAGCGAGAGTAAAGTGTGAGAATAAATAAAAATCATGCGACAATTATGCGAGAACAAATTTAATAGCGTGCGAATAAAGGAAGAACGATAAGAAAATTATTCGAAAGCGCGGAGCGCGATGATATCGCACGTTTTGAATAACAAGATATCCGCGATTCGTAGAAACAATTCAAGTGATATGATAGTACCATCTCTGCGAGTCCTCTGTAATAAAGTAATATCATGTGTAGAAAGGCGATCGTGCAGTCGCTTGACGCGGGCACAACGCAATTATGTAACCACGTGTCGCTAGCATGATAACGACAAAACCACAAGCATAAGACTGAACCTGCCGAAGGAGGTGTATACAAGTCGAGCGGGCTGCACGTTGCCGCCGCGCGTTGCCATATTCATAAGAGGAGGCAGAACGCGGAAAGCACATCCGGTCGAAAAAAAAAGAAGAAAAATTGTCGCCGTTCCGAATTAAACGCGGTAACCGTCTTTCCTTACGGTGTTTTCTCCACTGCGCTTTAGACGCGGCTTCCCTTCCACGTTGCTTTCCACCTCGGCCTGGTCTAAATCGCTTCGCCGTTGTGATCGAGCGGATGCGAACGTATTTATGAATATGCGCGTCGCGAAAGCGAAATAAATAACAAAGGGATGGTGCACAAGCTAGTGTTTAGATCGGAATAAGCCCTGCGAGAGCTCACTCGACGGCGGTTCTCGTACAGAAGCCGATATTATAAACTAAACCCTTAAAGCAGCCTGCCAAGAATCAAAATACTGTAAAATATCAAACGAACGCTAGCCAGTACAGAATGCTAAGATCTATTTTTTAAGAAGCGAATGTATATTTTTGTACTAAGGCAGGCCTTAGCGTGTGATCGTGTCTTCTTGCACATAAATGGCGAGACGAGAGCTGTGATTGTAACGTGTTGGCTATACAAAACACAGGGAGGGACAGGGAGATAGAGAAATCAACACGAGAAATGTATGTCGAAAGCGTAATCATGCATAGTACGTGAACAACACGGGGGAAACACGATACTAGGATCCCTGATTGTTACCGAGTGAGCTGTAGGCATAGGCAGGACGTTATAAAATCGAGAATAAAACATCTGTGATAAAGTAGAAAATCTTACAAGCGTGTTCGAGAGTGGATGAAGATCGGCGAGTGTCGGTAGAAAATAGGGGAAACAAAATCAGGAGAAAAAAAAGAAAGAGAGAACTGTGGAGAACTGGAAGTCCATGCGCGGGCGTTGATGAAACTTGTACGCGCAAGCGATTTCTTCGAGACTTAAAAGGGAGTCCAGTGACCCTGACTCTCCAAAGAAGAGTTTGTCGTGCATATGATTGATTAGTAGCAACAGATCGAAAGAAAAATGAGAGTGTGAGAGAGAGAGAGAGAGAGAGAGAGAGAGAGAGAGAGAGAGAGAGAGAGAGTGTCTCTCGACAAGATAGCCCGGTCTAACTAGCAGACGACGACGACAACGACCCGATTAGCTCAATCGCGCGCTTTATGTGGGTTTGCACGTTTATTTTTCTTTTTTTCTTCTCGACCAGAGCTGGAGCGATCAGGTGTGCGTGTGCCGCGGAGGAGCCATGGTACTCTTATCGGAAGTCTAGTATACAGTGTAGTGTATATTTCCCGCATGATCCTCGTCGTTTAAAGACGTACAATGTACCATGGCTCTAAAGCGGAATCACGGCCAGCGCGAAGAGTTTTTCTTGTTGCTCCGTCTACGACATTCCACGATGAGAAGCGAGGATCGGAAACGCGACCGCTCCGTCGACTTCTAAACGAACAACGTTGGTCTTCTCGACTCACCCCAGCTAAAGAATCTTTACGCTGCAGCGGCTAGCGTTCCTCCTTCGATTATAATCAGCCGCTGATGGCGAAGCGCGCGCGCATTTAGATAAATTATGATAAAGAAAGAGAGAAAAGGGAAAAAAGAGCGTTATCGTCGACTGAAAGCAAGATCGCACAAGATTATCGGGGTATAGCCGGAGTATGTATATGTATGTATATAGTTTGATTTTGACACGGACACGCGACACGTAGACGCATTTTGTTGAACCCGCGCGAACGAAACAGTCGCCGTCGGGTCAGTCGGCGGCCACGAGTAATATTATAAGTTCCTAAAAAGAAATATTTTACACAGTTTAAGTGATAGAACGAAGAGAGGGCCGGCATACGAATACACACACCCGTGCACGAACAAGAAAGAGAGCATTCAGTTCGACGTAGATTTGTTCACTCGCTCGTTCGTTCATTCGTTGATTCGTTTTCGGCGCTTTCCAATACTTTTGGACATGGCACGAGTAACGTCGTCATAATTTAATCAAGTACGAGTACATATAATGATGTAATCCATTCCAGTCGATGGGAATGAGCGTGATGTAGTGTCGCGAGAAAGATCGGACAGGCAGTGCGTATCGTCAAGAAAAAAATCGGATCCGGGAGAAATCGCCAAGTATTGCATATAGTATATCGATCGGAAGCAGATTTGATCTTGTACGAGTTGTGCGTGTCTTGTTTTGATAATTGCCAAGAGCGTGTTCGATAGACTAACTTAATTCCCAAAAACGACGATCTTGTTAATTTTAAGATGCACAAACGAACTTAGTGTAACTATGTCTATAAGTTTCCGTAGATCGTCTTCGATTAGGTCGACCGATCTTATCTGAACTGAAAATGCGACTTGCGTTATTTTCGAAACACATGGCTCGTACGTTTCCGATTGACTTGTACCTGTCGTCGCGACGTCTGCGATCATCGCGTTCCGTTCGTAACAAATGATCTTAGCCCATTAAGATGGGAACAGGATCGCCAGACACGCGCATTCCTCTATCGATACACACACGTAAGAGTTACACAAACAGCGTTAGATGTAAGCAACGAGTTATGTAAGCGAGAACAGAAGTTTGTACCGTCGCGCAATCAAGCCTGAAGGTTTCCGGAATCTTTCACAAAGGGCTTTTATGATCCCACGTATATATTTTGTCGCTATATATAATATTCGTTTATAGTTACGAACGGATCTTACAATGTTCTAGTTGTAGCGTGCGCAAGCATATAATGCCATCGAGCATGGGGTGATCATTCGAATGCACATCCGTCCCGAATGCATGGGACTTTTAGCTTTTTATCGCCCAAGTTGTCTCTCTCAGAATTTAGAGGAAAGCGTGTCGCACAATAAATTAAAATAAATCTGTGCTTTTGGAAATGTAAAGCTTGGAACGATTTCTCATATTGGAACTTGAAATTAAAATTATTAATAAAGAAAGGAACACAAAGAAAGAAGATAATAAAACCAGTGATGTGGCATAGGGCAATAGAGAGTTAAATTGAAAAGAAAGCGTAGCGTGTAATGGTGAATGATTCAGAGCATCGAAGCACAGTATCATGTTCATCATTGCAATTTGTATTGCGTGATGCATGATCGGCTAGAGATCGAAGAATTGTCGCGACGAGAGAAGATAGTCTCTCGCGTATTATTTGAAAGGGTATTAAACCAAGCAAGAGCGATGTAAAAGAATTTGTACGACGATCATCTTCGTTAGATACGCCGTCATCGAAGTAAATTCTTGAACACTCGCCTGCGATAAAAACTGACTAAGAAACGTGCTAAATCGATTCTGGTCGCTAATGCAATTTCTATATTTCAGATTTGAAGCGTTTTAAAACAAAAAGTGGCATTCGTGGCATTGTGCAGTATATATATTGGCATTATTATATAATATTGTCGATATAAAATTTGATTTATCACTGTAAGAATCTTTTTCAGTAAGAATTTCACTTTTAGCACGGAAATGTCAGTTTTAGCTTCTCAGCGCAGGGAACGTACAATCTATCCAAGAGGGTAGAAACCACTTAGTACTCAAATATTGCTGACCACAGAATCTCGCCGAGTTCAACCAATGAATAATTACAGTCATATATATATAGAAGATATCGGTCACTTTTGAAATTCATCGATTGTATTATCTTAAACAGATCTTTCCGGACCTCAATTTTTCAAAGTGGCATCGCGGTATTAAACGGTTGAATAAGAACGGGACTCTATTAAGCGTAACAAAAGCAATTGAGGAAAAGCGATCGTTGCTTTGCGAATGTTGTTCCCCATCGGTGAAACATAGTTGAAACGACGCGAAATCACGGCGACGCGGCCAAGCGGACCAAAGTATACCTGTAATTACTTCTTGTCGATTCTGTAGCATTTAGTTTCATTAAGTATTAGCATCGTTGGCAGCTGATGCCGATTGTACACATTGTGATGAAGAATTGCGCGAAAGTCACGCGCTCGCTCTCCGTGACGGTGACTGCGTGTTCGCCGCGATTTAGCGTCGCTTTCACATTTTCGTGTCTGCAAAAGCGGCGCTTCGTCGATGCGTCTCGACATGTTATTCGTTACACCTGGCGTTTTTTAATCAACAACACCGAAGAAAAAATATCGTAATCGGTGCTAATTAATCGACATATTATCAAACGTAAACGTGTTGCGTCGCATGTTTCTCGTATATGTGATACGCGTTGCATATGCAGATGTAATAAGGGATGTCGAGGAAAAGGGATGTATTAGCGAAGGGCTTTTTTGGAGTTTTGGAGCATTCTGGCAATCGGCTTTTCCTTAGCGTAACGAAATATTGTATCCAATTATAATTGCAAAGTTTCATCGCGAATAAATCTTCATCACAGATTAAGTTCTCAATATCGAGACATCGCTCAAAAGGAAAAGTCGCTTCCAAGTTCCTTCGTAGACGGAATAATCGTCTCACTATCGATATATTTTCCTTCGAACAGTCTGCGTAAGCGAATCTTAAGACAATTGTCCTTATTACTTCGAGGATAGATCTTGTTCGGACATAGTTTCGCTATGTATTAAGGAGACGGGTTTATAGAGCGCGTGAACAGCGCGTAGCAAACGCGGGGACCCGTTTCCTTTTCGTATGCTGTCGATGCGAGATCAAAATGGCATCAGCATCGAATCAGCATATTGAAGTCTCACTCGTTGTTGCTTGTGATGTCGGACCATCATCCGAATGAACCAACCGCGCTATATATTTTTCTCTGCCAATGTAATCGCGTCAGTACACTACCGAATAATTGTCTCACTTAGCGAGAATAACGAATTGTAAGATGTATATGTATGTACGTTGCGTGTTCGTCTATTCTATGCGTATTATATTGTGTGCGTGAACGCACCGACGAGAGAGGCTTCGCGATCGTAGATTAATTAATTGCGCGGCTTAATTCGACGATGAGGAATCGCGGGAAGTCGGTTGATTTTTCGCTGTTCCTTTTCGTGCTCGTTGTATCTGTTCGAAACCGCAAAAAACAACAGCGAAGCTCGTTGTAATTGTGCATTATTTTCTAAGCACTATCGATGTTAATTCAAGCCACTTCCCGACGCCCTCGACGCACGTCGAATCGCATCTAACTATGAAACAATGAAAATCAATACACTGCAAAAATAATTGGAGGCTTATATTCTTTCTCAAAGAACGGTAACAGCTTTAAAGATTATGAATATATCTACTTAAGAACAAAGTTTAAATCTTGAGATTAGAATCTTGGAATGCCAAGTAGCCTTCGATATATATGTATGTATGTATATATATATATATATATATATATATTGATATATTAGTTATATTATATATCTTATATTATACATCTTTTTCTTTAAAATCTAGTTAAAATTTAGTTAATTATTTTGTTGAATAATAAGAATTGAAAGTTAAAATTTATTTTTATTTTTATGAAGATATTTTTGAAGGACTTTTTCGACAAAAATGTCCCCTTATTTTGATTCTATTGAAATAGAAAATATATAAATTCGTTATATATAAATTAATAAATTAATAAATAAGCATTTTTTTTAAATTTAGAAATGTTACAGACCTCCAAAAATAAAAACCAGTAATTGAAGAAAATTCAATGATTTACGATAATATTTTTCATGTCTTTAATATGTAATGTTATTACACTTTTTGATAAATTTGTTTCATAAAGAATTGATCTTGTTTTTTAATAAATATTTATGTAATATATGATATTTTTTTAGCTCTTTTAATAAACTGATATTTAAGTTGTTCGTTTAAAGCAGAAACCTTCCAATTATTTTCGAGCAGTGTTTAATATATTATTCTATCAGCCGATTTAACGATCGTCGAGACGCTCGTCGTTGCGTTTTAATTTTTTTATGTGCCGTTATGCATTATTAAATTAACAGTAAACATACTCCATTTATTCCTTCGAATAAAATCGACTTAACGCTCTAGCAACAATACCAAATTCACGTATCTTTGTTTAGATATACAAGATTTAATCCGATTTAATTATTCACCCATTATCCGCAATAATACATTTTTTACAAGTAAGCTTCTTTAACCTCTGATTATCTTAATTCTTATATATCAATTGTCTTCACAATCTATTTGACAAAAATTTGTTTTTGTAAGAGTTGGAATATCATAAAATAAATAAGTTAAGATATTAGAATGATAAAAAAAGCTCGTTCGTTTTGTTTCATATATAATTTTTAATATTTAATGGAATAAAACGAATATATATGAAAGAATTTTTTATCGTTAATACTTGTAAAAAAATAATTATTTATTGTTGTTACTGCGTTAAATCACGGTTAATGCACCGAATACAGGAGTATATAAATAGTTGAAGGAAAAAAGGAGTAGACTAATTTTTCACTTGATTCAATGATTCTTACGTTTTTCTCGTTCCTACATGGAACTACTTGCGCCAAGCTATTTGCGCGGCGCGATGTGATACTTTCTACTTTTTTTCGTTTCTTTTTTTTTAATATATACTAAATACATCTTTTTCCGAACTGCTTGCGAACGTGTTCTCTCTTGCAGCTTCGTATGTCTATAAATTTCTCGTATTCTACTCGTGCGTATTTCGGTACACATTCTCGACCCGTAACACGAGTTTTACGCCGCGTTCTAGTACGAGTTTCATCCCACGGCCGAAAATGAGGGATGCGAAACCTCTATCCCCGAGTTAATTTTTAAGTGACATCACAACGACGTTTTCTTATATGTACCCAGTGTTTCTTTTCCATCCCCACAATAATACAATCCCGAAATACGATCCCGGAATAGAATAGTACGAATCTGCGGAAGGGTCGAGACTCGTCATTACAACCTGCGGAACCTGTGTTGCGTACCGTAGAAGTCTGTTATTGTACCACTTTAATGCTATGAATTACCTCCACCGTTTCTCGTGGATGTGTAGTCCCGGGCGAGCATTTTTACATGCTGAAACCGTTCTAATCAGTATTCCTTCGATTTCAAAATCCCGTAGGATTGTGTACCGATTTATCGTTTTTACGTCACTCCTGTAATAATAGAAATCAGATGTTTTTTGGAAATGTGAATCAATTTTTAAAAATGTATGAATCGATAAATAAATAATGCATGACATAAAGAACAATTCAATTGCCTTTTCGCATTTTTTTCCATAATCTTTTCTTATATATATATATATATATA
>NW_017259459.1:612858-615025 GCF_001594045.1 Atta colombica
AATCAATTTATTACTTTATTTTTTACATTTTTAGAATTTTTTTTTTTTGATATTTTTAGTAATAATCAATCTTTCTTAATCTTTTTAAAAAAATATTTTAAACTTTCAGAGATATAGAATTTTTGGGATCATTGAAAAGTAAATTACAAACTCTCTTCTTTGGAATGAAATCTCACTTTAAAGAATGAAAATTGAAAAAGAGTGGCTCAATTTTCAATCTTTAAGAGTTCCTTTATAGAAATTTACTACTAGTACTGATCAATTAATTATTTATTTTATTTATTACTCAAAATTAATATTAATTAGCCGATATTAGTATTAATTTCTATAAGAATTCAGAGTGAGATTCATCAAAAAAAATTTTCGAGAGAACATTACAATTATTTAGAAATAATAATTTTTTTTTTAACTAAAAAATCAGACTAGAAATGATCTCATGACATATTGAACATACTTAATCTCCTCGTTGAGAAAATATTAAAAAAATATATATTAATCTTGCAAGATCTGTGCGTCGCGTTCGATAGAGGCGATCCAACTTGAAGTGAGTCGCGAACGCGCGCTTCGCTTCTGAATTCCGATTGGTCACGACGAGACGCTGCATATAACACGGTAGACAGGTGGAGAGAGATTCACGGAGGCGGGGGTTTGTTTAGACGACTGTCAAAGCGTCTAGATGCCGCATCCGGTGAAGTCCGATATTGGGGTGTTTCCTGTAAGCTCCATAGCTGGCGACACCCGACCTGCAACAGGCCTGGACAGGGGGTTGCTGGGATCTCGAAGGATGACCTATTGTTCCTTTCTCTCTCTGATTCCCTTTTGCCCTCTTTTTCTCTCTTCGTCCTTCCACCCTCTAGTCACTCATCCGGACGGCGTGACACCGCGCCCAAAACGATACCCGGCGAAATGGAGCCCGCACAGAAAGGTGGAAGGGGGGGGGGGAGGTGAAGGGAACAAACATCAACAGCGGGCGAGGCCGCCATGTTGTATCGCTCTCATTAATTTTTGCGCAGAGGCGTCGCGATTTTTTCCCCGTCCGCACGCTCAAGGTTGAGGTGCCCGGGCAGCAGACCCCCATCCCTCCCTTCTCCCCTCCGCTCCTTTATCCGTCGATTGCATCTCCGTGGCTCTCTCCTTCGTCTCTCTTCTCCGCGCCTATATCTTTATAGCCGCGTTCTGGGATGACAGGATCAATTTCGAGCATATACTCGCGAATACGAGTTGTCTTCGATATTTAGATTTCACTTAGCAGCTTTCCAGCGTTACTAGAATGCATTCGAATAGCTCTTTATATATTGATGATCAAAAATACGCTTTATGGAGTCCAACATTATGATGTATCGATTGAAATTAACCGCAAGCTGAATGATAATTAGCGGGTAATTAGAGCGATGAAAACTTTCTAAAAGATTGTTGCGCAATAATGAAGCATCGATTTTTTGCTTTAGCAATAGATACATTTCATGTTAGTATATAATACAATTTTCACACATGAAAAAGAAGCGAAAAATCTAGGTAGAACACGAGTCATAATGATATTATAAAGACGTCATTATGATCTTATTATAAATTATTATAAATTAACTTATAATAATAAATTAAATCTTAGGAGGATTATATATCTTGAAACGAAGTGAAAATTATAAGAGTGAATAAATGTACTGGAATATTTATAATTTCCTTGGTCATTCATGTCCGTTTCTACCAACATAGATTAACTTAAATTCATCTTTTTCTAATTCTTCTAATTAGAAAAAAAATGAAGAATTAATCTCGAATCAAGATTAAAATTAAACTACATTGGTAGAAACAGACGTTAATGAATTCGCTTATTTTTGTAATTTTTATCTTTTCAAGATATTCAATCGATCTCCTGATGATGTAATAATATGACTCTATCTGATATCTGGGAATAAGTCGAAATGCGATCGACACATAACAATCGTAAGATCGTCCTCATGTAATTCTCAACATTTCGAAACTCGTTGAGAGAGAAAGAGATCGCGACATTTTCGTCAAAGATACTCTCTTGAATCCTCTTTTGAGAGATTCAGATTCAAAATTTCATTTCACTCAGAAACGGCATTTTTCTTTCTCAAAAGAATCGCAAAGAGCTTGATCTTGTTCAAGCGTGATTCCGCTGGAAGTATATATATATATATATATA
>NW_017259459.1:615125-627955 GCF_001594045.1 Atta colombica
TTCGATCCCAGCACGTTCGATTCCAGCACATTCAAGAAACATTTTGTGTCATTGATTAGCTCCGGCAGATCAAGAAGCAATGTAAAGTATCATTAAGTCGCGTAGAAATTTTCTTTCATTAATACTCAATATATTTTATTTCCTAGTTTTCTTTATCATCCACTAAATCTAGCATCTTTTTTGACATTTTCTATTAATTTTTTTTGTGGTGATTCAAGCGCGATTTTTTAAACAATAAAGATTTATATATGATCATTAAAGAATAAGCTAGCGTTCTCAGATTTTTTTTAAACATGCGTAAAGTATTCAGCTCAGTAGCGTGAATATTTTATCGAAATAAGAGTACCGTTAGAACTCCCGCACATTTTCCAACAGTAAAACGTAACAGTAAGGAAATCAATGTTTTTTATTTGCTGTTGCTTACGTTATTGCCTTACGTTCTCATACTGTGATCTATTTGCTTACTATTTAAATTTTACTGCTTACATTTTTCTGAGTACAGTTTTGGTAAAATTCATTATATTATTTGTGTTAGACTGCTTGTATTTCACATATTTCATAATATTGTATCATGATACATTAGGAAATACTAATTATATTATTTATGTTAGACTGTCTATATTTCATGTATTTCGTAATAATTAAAATCTCTGATATTCGGGTACGGCTTCAAATCAGCTGTCGTTTCGCTTATTGTTGTGTAGCTAATATCGAATATTACTATATTTCTATCTGTTTATTTATATTTAATGTTAACAGTTACAATCAATAAAGTTATTAAAATAAAAAATAAAAAATAAAAAATAGTTCTGTCATATAGAAATCATATACAGACAATTTATTATTGAAAGTAATGAATTATTTATATAGAACTAAAGCAATAGAACTGAATAATATTTTCAATACTTAAAATAAATAATTAATTATTGTCTTTCAATATTAAATATTGACTAGTATTATATCTTAGAAGGACTTATATAAATTCGCTTTATGAGAAGAAGACAGAAAACATCAAAAGGAACGATACGCGATAGTCGTAAAAAATTACTCAAATCATAAAAAATTAGCAATCACGATCGAATGTAAAGAAAATAATCGAGCGTGATTAATTTCTTACAAATTAATTTCTTGATTAATTTTTTTTACTATTCTACTACCGCATTACTGTAGATCTATTTTCTGTGGCTGAATTAATGTACACTTTTGGAACTTAAAATGAAATAGATATATGTTTGGTATTTGTCGAAAGCGAGAAAGAGAGTCTAGAACAATTTAGTGCAGAAACAGAAAACAGACCATGTGAGTGCTTTCCGTTTAGTTGACACAAACATCATTCTATCTAAACATCTTTCTTGACATTCAGTAAGTAACAAAAGATATAATCATTTGATCAACTCATATCACCAAATGGAAATTTGTGTCATCTGTATCTCTTAGAAAATGTACTTTGTTAGTCAAATAAAAGCTACCTTTTTTTAGCAGATTACAGTAGACACAATAAAGTGTCATTCTATTTTTGTTATACATAGAATGCTAAGAAGAATAAAACATTTGTACTGACTACGTCTTTTAAAAGTCAACGCGATGCTACAAACATTTTAAAACATTTTTTAATTGTTTGTTATAATTGCAATTGTATGTTTTAATTGTACGTGTCAATTTGTAAAATTCTTTCTATGATTGATCAAACACTTCGAAGCACTTATAGCTTAATATATCGATATATCGACTATATATAATAGACTATATATATAATACTACATATAAGTAAAATTTATTAAATCTTTAAGCACGCATTCGTCTTGTACAAATATTAGGATTTATTGGAAAGATATATATAAGGTGTAACTGAAATAACGCCTACTAATCATATAGTGCTATTCTTAATAAAAAAACTGATGAAAAATCCTCTACTATTTTGCAACTTTCACAATATTTTTTTTTTAATTACCTAATGAGCAAAATGTATAAAATTGATGTATAGATAAGACAGTTTTAAGACAGTTTTAAGATATCTTTAAGAATTCTTTAAGAAAAGTTTTCAAAATATTTCATAAAGAACACGAAAAGATATCTTAAAATTATCGTATACATCGATTTTATCCGTTTATTCGGCAATATTTGAAAATTAATATCTCGTAACTGTTGCGAAAATTGTAAAATGATAGAAGACTTTTCAACTTAGTTTTTAATTAGGAATAGTTTGTATTAGTGAGCGTTATTTCAGTTACACCCTGTATATGTGTGTGTGTGTGTGTGTGTGTGTGTGTGTGTGTGTGTGTGTGTGTGTACATATAAATGAAAAATAATAAAATGGTGAACAATTTTTAATTAAGAACCCTCTCATCCTCCTATATTACCACCGCGATGCACTGGCTGCGAGACAGTCACGTGGTTGAGCGCGCACGCGCGAAGAAATTCCACAATCTGGGGAACGAACGCGTCTGCTAATGTTGACGCCATTGCGCATGTCCGGCAATCGTCTCCCCTCCATCCGGGGGAACTCGGTCGTTGTGTCGCTACGCGCGTGGAAGTCCGGAACTCGGGCATTCTTTCTCGTGAGTCGTGGAAAAGGTGCGTACGTGCGTGCGTGCGTGTTCGATGAGATAGATGAAGCTCGCTTGGAACATGTGACGGAGCGTGCCGCGTGTGTGCGCGATCACGATTCGGCGTATCGTGCGCGCCGCCGGTATACGAGAGAGGAGAACGAACGTAAGGCGAAAACGCGACGCTCGGCGGCAAGACAGAAGTACAGGGACGACGGACGGACAGACGGAGAAACGAACGAATGAACGAACGGTAGGACGGGCGGGTGGATAAGAAACGAACGCTCGGCCGGGTGACGGGTCGCCTGAGTGCACATTTGACTTTGTACGAATACGCGGTTATTATGCACGATGCGACATATGCGCCATATCGCCATGGACGAGCGACGGCAGTGAGTGCGGTAAGCGAGCGCGTCGCGCGTCTTGCCGTGTGAATCGTAGTGATACGCGAGTGCGGTGACGTGTGAAGTAAGGCGTAGAGGGAGAGAAGAAAAAAAAAACGAAACGGTCGTCGTCACCGGCAACGGCGGCGCGTCTTGCATCTCGGCGTACGCGGTCGGCGCCGCGTACCGTGTTGCAAAGGAGGAGACGTACGCGCAGCGTGGAGGAGAAGGAGGAGAAGAAGGTGGAGAAGAGGAGAGGCAGAATCGGCTCGTCTCGTATGTCGGTTGAACCGCCTCGCGAATTCGGATCAGCCCCGATCGACATCATAGGTACGTATCGCCAAAGGCTTCACACGGGCGTACCGCGACACTCGGGAGTGAGTCGTGAGATGGGGAGAGGGACAAAGGATACGGAAAGCAAAGGTTCAAGGCGCTCCACTGATCGGAAGAGATACTGAAGTTTTTTCCGATGATCAGATGCGGAAGCCTTGTGTTGCAGGGCCGTACCTGCTTTCTCGGCACTCTAGGCGTAATATTTTCGGAGGATTCTACGGAGAAAAGAAAAAAACCGAGCGTATTTCATATAATATGTGATATTTATTATTTAGAATTTTTTTATTGATGTCCCAATTAATGTAACGCGGCATAGATATATATAGATATGGACTGCTAATGGACTGCATATTTTATAACAAAATTGAACCGAACATTTTCCTGCGAGTGGATCGTTTAATTTACCTTCATGTAAAATTTAAATGTTCATTAAATGTAGGCGCGATTCTTTTATTTAATTTTATATGTTCAACATATTTATGAACAGAAAATAAAAAATAAATAATTAGTATTTTAATTGCTATCACACACACATACATAATGTTAAATGTTACCTATTTATGTTTTACGGTGCACTATAATTAAAAATTGTAATTAAAAATTTTTTCTGAAAGAATAATTTTCTTTAAACAACGATATTTTTTATACTTTCAATGAGCATATTATGTCGAAGTAATTTTATTAAAAGTAATATTAAAATTCTTATTTATAAGTTTATTTCTGCCAATTAAATTTCAAACTTATTACATAAATATATAATTTAGTTTGTTCGAAGATTTTAATTTCGAGAGTTAAGAACATAAATTGTATAACAATTTTTGAAACTTTACGACTGAATTATTATAATATTGAACTCTATTGTTATATTTAGCAACGCAATTGAATGCAATAGTCTGTATGTATAATGTAAAAGAGAAAATTATGCAACTAATTAAAATAAATATAAAATAAATATAAAAATTATAAACTGCAATATATAATAATTATAAAAATTATAACATCTTGTTTTCTATTTTTAAAATTGTCGTAAACACTTCTTTAATGAATGACGCGAATAAATTGCCAATTGGATGATTTATTTTGCATTTAATTGCTTTCCAAGTAATTTGTAATTCTTGTGAGAACCAAAATTGGCAATGTATGTATATATTCTTTACATTGATAATTTGGCACTATTAAGAATATATGTTTTTGATGATTACATGAATGTTGATATATCTTAATATACTATTAACAAATATAATTATATACTAATACATATTACAAAAGTGTGTATCTATAAGATAAATTTAAAAACATAATTAACATTAAGTACACGAGATTGTAAAATTATTCAATTTATACAATTTAATTTATATTAAATTGTATTAATTATATTAAACAAAATATTTTGATTTATTAAATCGATGTCTGAATGAATTTTGGATTCCAATCTCGGATTAACTACAAATAAAATATATCTACTTAAATATTACGTCTATGGATAAGTATGGCCGTATTTCTGAAATCGATGTATTGAAAAGTCGTGAATTATCTATGAAGGATCTTTTGGAACTCTTGTAGTTGACTAACGATAAGTAAATAATATATTAAGAATCTTTATTACTACTCAGTAAATAGACTTTGACTGTGTTTCTCTCATCCTTCTCGTACAATTATTTGTTCAAATTTTGGTCCTTCTGTTTCTCTTTGACGTGTAAACATAAAAGTCTGGTATTTCCAGTTCTAGCATAATCATACCGAGGAAACCGAAAAAACATCGAAACGTTGAAAATTCGTCGGTCCGATTCGCGGCAGCACGACACATATGCTATGTTCAGATCACGTTCAGGCTTATATGTATTTTTTTTGTGGGAAATTGATCATCACGCGTGAGATACGAACAAAAACTTTATATATTCGTGAACGGGGACGCGAGTCGATCTCGCATTACATGTTGATCGGCGAAAGTCGGGGAAGAAACCTGTGTATTCGCGCGAATTGCATGCGATAGAGAAATATAAGCAGATCGATCGTTGTTTTTCAATCGAATAAGGCTAATGTTTCATTTGTCGTGCAACAAATTTTTAAAAACATATTGATTGGCTACAAGATAGAGGATTTTTGAAATCTTAAAAATGTCTCTATTTTATAATCAATTAATATGCTTGAAAATTTCGTGTGACAAACGAAATGACTTAATAATAGATTTCTCCTTTTTTTTTAGTTGAATTTTTTGCACAGTTTTTACTTTTTTTTTCTTTAACGTGAAAAGAAAAAAAGGAAAGATGAACCCTAAAGAATGAGCCAAGGAGAAAAAAATTGACCAAACGCATTGATCATGTGACCGAATTAAGATATGATTTGTTAATTCTTTAGTAATTTCTCTATCCGAGATCTCGGAGGGATTTCTAACATCGTGGATACAAGACATAAGAGGATCCTAGAGTCGTCCATGTTTTATCGATTATTCTTTAAATAAGCATTTCTTTGTTTTTATAGATTTACAAATTCTTTTCTACACTTAAAGTATAAACAGAAATATGGTTCAAATCGGTCGATTTTATGTCAAGAACGAAAGAAGTTGGAAAATTATAGTTTTGTTATCGACATCTGGCATCGGCTTGTAACAATATTTGCTTTATATATTATATAAGTTTTATATTTTGTATAAAGCAATTTTAGTTTGGAGTAAGGATTATACGAACAATATTGAGTTCTTAAACTTAGGCGTACCTAATATGAAAGATTTGTTAGAAAATTTATACGTATGTATGCGTACGATATTGATGTAGTAGTGTGTAATAATGTGTGAATGATACGTAAATCGTACACGGAAAAAAACACAGCTGAAAACTTCAGCAAATCTACAGTCGTAACATATAGACATATAGTCAATTCTTTTTCTATATTAAAATAGCAAAGTTGGCAGCTGAATAACATTAGCGATTTGTTAAACTATCAAATCATCTTCTTAGCTATCAATGTTGAATTTGCGAATTGAATTAACAAATTACAGATTTGTATCCAATTAATTTTTTTTCCATGTATATGCGTAAGTTCTACTGACTTGATAAACGACTTTAGGATATCTTTAATAATTCGTCTCTTTACGAAACTTGAACGCGCGGTCAGTTAAACTCCAACAGTATCAATGTATAATTTCTTTAAGGGTCATGGCACACAAAAAAGTTAAGTAGTAAGCGAATTGACTAATTACTCTCTAAATCTGAATCAGTGAATAATCACTAATTACCCAGTAGCATATTTGGCACTGATAATCAGTGAAGTTCAATTAAAAAAGGAAGGATGTTTGAGCATTATATAACTAAAATACTGATGTTCTCATGTTAATTTCAATCTTCCAATATCACATTCATTGAATTTAAGCACTAAAACAAGGATAATTAGATCACATAATAAAGATTAGCTAGGTTAGACATCTCACCAGTTTAATTCACCAGTGATATACTTGGTACTGACATCAGTGATTATCCACTGATTCAGATTTAGAGAATACAGTGAAGACTAATCACCGTAAGGTCATAACGTAAACATTAATAAATTCAACATATTGATTTTCTTATCGTTTATGTCTTTTTGCTTAAGTTTTTCTGTGTGCCATCCTAAGGGCGGGAGCACTTATTGCATAACACATTTCGAATAATGCATGAGAAAATGAATTAATCAAAGTTCTTCATTTCTTTCCTTTTCATGAAATAAAAGATTTTGATTGGTTGATTTTCTTATGCTTTATGCGTAATAGAAAGAACAAGAATCTCTGCTCCTACCACAAAGCTTCATGCACAATTGAATAAGCATCGGCAATAACAACAGAGAATAACAGATTTTAATCTTTATAAAATAAACCCGAATTTTAGTATACACGACTTCTAGGCTTGCGTTCGGAAACATCTGAGTATTTCCGCGTACCATTTTATCCTTGTTGTTCACCTAACCCAATGTTAAACAAAAATAAAATGATACACGGAGACACCCGGGTGATGTTTTCAAACGCAACTCTGATAAGTTGAAATCTGTCTTATTGTTCTTATTGCCTGTGTTAAAAAAAAAGCAGTTTTGCAATTGTTGAGATTCTTTCATGAATGATTCTAATTAGAATCTAGTCCCTGTGAGCTTTCTACAATAAGTCACTAAATTTTAAGTCTAAAACAATAAGGAATTGATCAATTACAATCGAATGTGAAAAGTATAATCGACTATGTGGTTTGCTTCCAGCAAACAGCATAGACTCTACTCCAAATTTACTGCCAGCTGAAAATATGTTACAGTTTACATTATGTGCACTATAGATTTTCAGTATAGACAGTCAATTTTGGAACATAGTTACAGTGTGATCTTCATTTAATTAACGTTAATAAATAACAAGAATATAATGATTCATTTGTATTACATTTGTGTCATCTGTGTCTCTTGCTAAAGCACCCTATAATTGGTCAGTTTTTCTTATAGCTTATGATTTAAAGCTTAATGGCTTATCATGGAAAGCCCATTAACTCCTTGTTCGATCTAAATGTATAACCAATCATATTGAGGAATCTTACAACAATTTCAGAGTTGCTTTTTCTGTTGAAAACAGTCAATGGCAGCAGAAAAAGCAGCTTTTGCAACTGTTATCAAATTCTTGAATATGATTGATTTATACGTTTAGATTTAATGAGAAACTAAAGGCAAAACCAATTATATTAAAGAATTTATTATATTAAAGAATTATAAAATTATATTAAAAATTATATTAAAGAATTTTACAAGTTGCAAAGCTGCTTTTTCTGCTGAACGCACATTGCTTGTGATTTTCAATTGTGCATTAGTCTCGAAACACAATAGTTGCAATATAGGAAGTTTTAATCCATAAGATATTGGCAATCATAGTCGAATGTGAGGAGAATAATCGACTTTAACTATGATTAATTAAGTCTCTCGAAGACTCGATGATTGGTGGATGATGAATTTCTCAAGATTTAAGGCTTATTACATCTACTGTGTTTCGGGACGTTAGATTTCTTATGACTTAAAGCTTATCGTACCTATTGTGTTTCGTTATTAAGGCTTCATTGTCAGTGCATTATATTGTTAAGTGAGAAATTATAATATAATATTGATGTTAGTGTTAGAAAGGTGATGTTTTACGCAGTGATGTTCTATTTAGATAAGGCCCGATCTAGCGGGTCACCGCATCATTTTTATTTCCAGTTATCGATAAGAAGTTAGACGTTAATCAATTAGCGCGTCTTCCGTATCACGTGATAGAGATAAACGTGGCGGACTTTTCTCTCTTTGACGTTATCCCATGTCGGAAGCTACCGTATCTCTTCGACTCCAGTGATCTTTTTCCAATCGCGTAGTTACATTGTGCTAAATTTACAGTCGAGTACGTCAGCATCGAGAGATCGCTATCGGTATCTTCGCGGCGAACTTTACATCGTCGCGCGTCGGGACGAAGCGCGCGGAAGCCGCCCCGACTCCGTTTTCAAACGCGCGAAATGACATAACTTCGCGCTGTACTATGCGAGAAGTTACACATACTTGCGCGTGCGGAAAGTTTAGAGACCCCTGCGGGATACGTGTACGCCGTGTCACGTGACACCCCGGCGGGCGGCGCGGCGAGGAACGGAGGGAGGAGTGAAACTAAGACGAGTAGGCGAGTAGTGTGTTTTCCGTTGGTTCGCGTGCATGGAAACTAGGGGGTAAGCGTCCCACGTGCGGCGACTCAAATTCGATGCAGTGAAAAGGGCAAGCTTCGCAACTCGCAAGCCGGTGCGGGCGATGTAGCGGCGTTCGAAAGACGACGGATAGGGGGATTCTATCGAATATATATCGCTTGTATGCCGCACTCGCGTGCGGCGTGAGGACATAATAATGCAAACGCGCGCGGCTGCCGGCTGGCCTCTCTTCGCACGCAAAATGACGATCGTTGGCGCGCGCGGGGAATCGGGGACGCGCGAAGACGCCGCGTGCGAGGAAGCGGCCTTTGCCGAAAAAACGTCGCGAGCCCTTTCGCACCGGCGGTGGCGGTCGCCGCCGCCGCTGCAGCCGGCAGTGGGGACCCTGCCGTCGAAAAATCGATTTCCCGTAGGGCATAAGGGCGCGCGAGCGACCGGGAGGGCGTCGGTGGGGGCGGGAGACACGTACGGAGAGACGAAATTCGGGAAAACCCGCAAGGGGTGCGAAAGAGAGATTGCGAGAGCGCGCTGGACGGAAAGGGGGGGGGGGGAGCGATGGACCGCCGATACATACGTAGAAAAGAGTAAGCGTATGTGTGCATGCATGCATGCATGCATGCATGCGTGCGTGCGCGAGCGAGCGAAATGAAGATGGAGAGAAAGAGAGAAATTGGTTTCTAGCCCGTTCTCGATACGCGGTCGCGGCGTGTGGGTGAGCGGCTAGCGTGCCGCGGTCGTAGTAGGGGTGAGAGGAGAAATAATTAATGTGCGACCATTCCTCTCCCCGCGCTCGCCGCGCCGCGTCACCCCTCTCACGCGCGCTTGCCCTCCCCCTCCCCCCGCCGCCGCCGTCTTCCCCTCGACCGACCTATCTACTCCGCGGGTCTTGTACCGCTACGCTTAGCTGCCATTGTGTCGGAGACGCCACTTCCGAGGCATCAAATTTAATTCTTCAATTGCGAAGAGCCAGAGAAAACGGCGAAGAGCGAGAGAGTGTATATGTGCGTGCGTGCACTTTGCCAGGGGAAAAAAAAAAAGAGGAGCGCGCGACCCTGCGCGAGTGATACGCCGGTGGTCCGGATACCGACGTGGCCCTGTGTCGTTCACCAGCAACGACCACGACAACGACAACGACGACGACGACGACGATATTGTCCTCGTCGCGGAGAAGCGGTCGCGCGCGTCCTCGAACTCTGGAAATTCATTCCACCGATGCTGTGTGTTCTACCGATTCTCTTTAAACTCCCGTGGAAGTTAGGTTAGGACAGTTACTTCCGCAGGTATTGGCCGATCGCCTGCCCCGTACTCCTCTCTCCTCCTCCCCCCCCTGTCTCTTTCTCACTATGTCTCCCCTTCCTCCGCTTCCCTCTCTTCGTGCCTTCACGCTGGTGGCGTCGTCTCCCGGTCACGGATGTTTCTCGGTTTCGCGCGTCGTCGTACGGGATATCTGGTCATCGTCGACGTCGACGTGCCGCTGGCTGCTCGTCGTCCGCGCGTGTGGCGTGTCCGCGATACTCTTCGCGTCACGCGGCGTAATCGCGCCGAAGGATTTTCGGGGATCCCATCGGGGCGCGTCGTGTGTTGCGGAGACGGCGGGGCGTACCGAGAATGCGCGCAGGAGAGATTCGGTAACCCAGTTGTATGGCCAACGCGAGTAAAGCGAGTAACAGCAGCGCGCCTGTGCGTGTGCATGCGTGCAGCAGCGTGCGTGTCCCCGCGTAACGTAGTCCGGTTTGTTCCACGCGGGGTTCTCTTTGCTGCACGCGCGAGATTAAACAGTGTCGTGGCTGCCTCCTCTGCAGCGCGCGTTTTCAAACAGCGTAACACGATATTCTTTCTCTCTCCCTTTCTCCCCCCCGCTCTCCTTCCTTTTCTCTCGGGAATAAAATGTCTCCGTGTTGATCGACTTTACACGCGTGTATTTGTGATTACAGAGTGACCACGGTCGAAAGAATGGAGGCCATGGATGTGGACGGAGATGCGGTGGTGGATCTGAGCATCAGGTGAAGTACCGTCTGTTTCTGGGGAGAATAGTTCTCTCGTTATTGTACCTCTTCTAATTAAATACGAAATAAAAGAAAAGTAACGACAACTTAAGCCTGTTTCTTATGGCGATGTCGCTTTAAATTTTACAATTTTAAATGTTAAAAAATGGGGAACAGTTATATACTATGGTAATTTATGATAATGCCTGCCTTTTATCCAGGCAAGAATTTCTTATCAGTATTAGGTTCTTATCACCGTGTGACGAAGTAGGTTGTTGTTACCTTTTAACTTGACATATTCTTGAATATATTTAAAACAGTAAAACTTTCAAGTTTTATTCTGCATGATAACAAATATTTGTGCGACAGATTCCCTAATTCCTGTAATGCCGTTCTTTCAGCAGCAGTGGTAGGCGTAATTCCCCGTCCCTTTCTGTGAATTCTGGTGATATCCCATTGGACTTGGGAGTTCACTATTCCTCCGGCTCCAATTTGGAGAACAATATGCCAGAGGCACGTAATATACAGAATGCGGCCCGTGGTATCTTGGCTCCTAAACGATCACATGGGGACGAACGTAAGCCACGTCGTAATCTTAGACCTAGAATCGAAAGGAGTTATGCCGAGAGTCCTGATGAGCCTAGGATGAATGGATATCTAAATGGAAATGCTTCGGATAGCGATGAAGGTTATTATTCTTTTTTTTATTTATTGTTAAAAAATAGAGAATTATTTATGAATTTTTATCTTAGTATTACATTGGATTTTATTTATGCTGAATGTTTAAACAGGTGACATGCCTCCGTTGGTGCCAATCAAGGAACTGTCATCCGATGAGTTGGCTGAACGCGAAAGACTACTAAGAAAATATAGAGAAGAGCTCAAATCTGAAGAAATGAAATTAGTGCTTTTGAAGAAATTGCGTCAGTCTCAGCAACTGAAAGAGAACATCGCGACAGCACCTAAAGTGCTCAACAAATTACCACCACCAGTAACGACGCAGCAGGTGCCTCATAGGTAAGATCCTTTGTAATGTTATCTTTTTTCAAAATATAATTTTATCATTGTTACGTCAAGTCGTTTTCTTTATCACAGAGCTGGGAAAGCACCTCCGCCTTTACTTAAGGGTCAACCTGCACCGAGCAGAAGTAGTAGTTTACATGCTCCACCACCTGGCATGGTACTGCCTCCTAACGCTGGTCGAAATGCCATTCCAAGTACAGGCGGGATGCCTCCTAACATGGTGATACCACAACCACCTCATCCTAGAGGAAGACCACCCAGTGTAGCGGCGGCGAGTGTCTCAAGTTATCATGCGCCAACGGACAGAACGGAGAGGTCTACAAAGGATCCAACACCGGCTCCAGCGCATCAAGTAAGTAAGGTATAATATCACATTTTACTATTTTTATTATAAGCTTTACATATATATATATATATAATGTTCAAGTTTTAATTTTACTTGAACTTAAGAATAAGTCAGTAAGACTGCTGAAAGCTTTACTGAATAATTTTAAGAACTAACACTTTCACTGCTAATACATTACTTGTGATCGCACGATACAATATAATTCGAGCGATCGTTAATGCGAACGCTGAAAGTCCGGCCGTGAAAGTGTTAAATAATTCTTTAATTGTGAACAACGTATGTAATCAATTTATTGTGTTTTTCTAAACACAAAGCTGCTTGCTGGATCGCAAGAAAATAAAACCACCGCATCCTTAAGCACACCTGTGAATTCGGAACAGGTATATTCATTCGTCGATCAATATATAATGTCTTCTATCTATATTCTCTAAAAGCTATTAATCTGTTTTTTTCCTACATTGATTATATTTTAATTAAGCTTTATTTTCTGTGCTTCTTGTTTCTAACGATTCTTTATTTTGTTAGTTTGTTCTATATATATATATATATAT
>NW_017259459.1:628055-634438 GCF_001594045.1 Atta colombica
TATTTTGATATGTATATGTATATATATATATAAAATGTACAACACATAAACATCAAAGATACAAATCAAAATGAGTTAGCTAAATTATTTTAACTTTTATATGTTTATATTTTTCTTATTTATTTAAGACATTTGTCTTTTGTGTTGGAAGATTAACTGTATAAAGTATAATTTATTACATCAAATTATATTTATTTTATGTTTTTAATAATGTAGGAGAGAACATCGCGAGATGAGACACCTGCTCAACGTCAAGCAGCTGCCAAAATGGCTCTAAGGAAGCAGCTCGAAAAAACATTATTACAAATACCACCGCCAAAACCGCCACCACCAGAGATGCACTTTGTGCCGAATCCCTCCAATACGGAATTTATATATCTGGTTGGTTTGGAACATGTGGTCGATTTTATAACGAAAGAACCGGCAATACCGCCACCTCCTGAACCATTCGAGTGCTCACAATGCAAAACAGACTTCACGCCTGTATGGAAATGGGAAAAACCTATGCCTGGTGGTAAAAAGGACAGTCCTAGGGGGCAACATGCAACTTTCCAACGTCCATCAGCGGGTCGCGATCCTAGAGTCATATGTGAGCATTGTGTGACAACTAATGTGAAGAAAGCGTTGAAAGCAGAGCACACTAATCGGTAGGTTTATATTAACCTTTGGAGGAGGCTCGTTTAGAGATTCGACAGTGGCATCACCTTTCGCCATTTAACCCCATGACGATAACAAAATGTTCTAGCCCTTAAAATAAAAAAGTCGATCAAAAACATGTCGATTCTCAGAAGCTTATTGATGTAGAAAATCTTTTGTTAATTTTTTAATAAATTGATATTATATAAACTATTGCTAACTATTATAGAAGATCTAATATATGTATATATTATTTATTACATACATACCTATAAGATTTGTTTAAATAAACGAATAATTGAAAATTTAGTTATATTTCTGCAAAATAAAAAATGGAATAATGTTATTTTTGTATAATATAATAGATTTTATATGGGATTACAGATTAAAAACAGCTTTCGTAAAAGCGCTGCAACAAGAGCAGGAGATAGAACAAAGGCTAGCGCAAGCTGCGTGTCCAAGTCCAGATCCTCCAGCTCCGAAACCAGTTCCTAAGGCAGCTACTCCTACAAGAAGAGTGGCTACTCCACCTGCGCCTCCACCACAGGTGCCACCGGCACCTACGTTGACGCCGACGCCTCCCGCGCCGAAACTGCAAGAGCATCCCTTGGTGAAACTGGCCGAGAGCGGGAAGTTCAGTCCACATCATGCAGCTGCTGCGGCAGCTTTGCAGCAACAATTGCTCAGAGGTGAGCAAAAATATCCTCGAGAAATTCTTGAACGAAAACTAATATAACTAATTTATCATTTTCCATCATTGTTTCAGAATTGGCTAAGAATCCAGTACCGGGTATACCACCGCATCAACCTCTTCCTGCTCACATGATGCCGCATTTTACCTCGATACTGTATCCCTATCAATTAGCAATGGCTGCCGGTGGCAAAGGCCTCGTAGAGTTACAACGACAAGCGGCGGATCTTCAACGTCAATATCTACTCGATATGATTCCGTCGCAGACATCTCAAGCGCAAGGCAATCAAGCACCACCAAGAGCCCATCCACATAACTGGAAAACGTAACCGGACGCATTTAAAGGATGATGATGTAGCAGTAAATGCGAATAAACAGTGAAAACGTGTATAACGAAAGAAATGGAGAAGCTAGGGAGAATCTAGTAAAGTGTGCAGTCGTAATTCTGTACGCCTGAATTACACTATGCCAACATTAGTGTCTCAGTTAAGGTGAAGCTCAACTTGAAGTACATCGGAAGAATGACATTCGTTAGTATTGTATAAAGAATAATCGTTGTGAATATGTCAATTGACGTGTACGTTTATGACTTTATTGTTATCTAAGGGGTAAAGGTTTTATTTCCGTCACTGAAATACACACTCAACGTACGTATGAGTTGGGATACAGATCGCATCGTAAGTAATTAATTCATTGTTTAGTGGAGATCAACTAAACTCTCCCAATTGGAAATGTCGTTCATTTCCTTTTTTCTAATCTTTCCTCGTACACATATGCGTTATCATTTTGTTAACGTTGTCCACTGAACAACTGATATATAAACATAATAATTAATTTAAGTGTACCGACAAGCATATTATAACATTGAATGCAATTGCTTGAATTGTGAACACCGAGTTGTCTAATTAAGCGCAAGTGAGCGATCATTTTGCTTTTATTATACTACTTTGTTCTTTCTTTATATATCGCACATATATCCTATCTCTTTTTACTTATATAAATGATGATATGAATTTTATTAGCAAAGTTATATATTACTAAATTGTGCAAGAAATATATTTTCTTTATCTTTCTTTTGTTCATAAGAAGTATTTAGCATAATAAAAAGCAAAATAAAAGTGCTCGCTCGCTCGCATGATAAAGTCAAGTTAGACAACTCTGTTATACAATATAATATAAAGAACCAAATAGACATTTACACAAGGCACTAAATAAATCAATAATAAGTGTAAAATGACTACAAAATCGGATTATTAACAATAATAGGGATGATCGCGAGAGGAAAGGCACGAATGTAAGATGAGGTAACGAATGTTGATGGAAAGGATCTTTTTAGACCCTTAGATAGTTAATACGATTTTTGCCGTTGATTTGCCAAGTTTTGCAATCATCGGCGGTACCTGTACTATGTGTATATCTCATTTTCTCCGAACTGTATTTTTAAGACAAGTTTAACGCAAGATAGAGCAGTAGCTACATATGAGAAAAAAGAAAAAAATGACCTTTGTAAGAAAGCGCGTATGAGTGTGATGTTAAGCCAGCACATGTGAGATGTATAGGAATCTTTTTCTCTCTCCACATATGAAGTATGCATCAGCGAGTTTCTAATGAAGAGCGACACGTGTGTTATTCGCGCACAAATATGATTTTTTTGTGCGACGTTAAGTCGTACGTTAAGTCGGGCTCGTAGAATATGCACTCGGGCGATGTATACACGACTTAACTGGGACTGTTCTTGTACGTTAAAAACGAGACTCAAACGAATCTGCAATGATAATCGGGATTCGAGTTAACGCAGCGCGATTAATTTTCATGTCACATTCAATGTAAAAGTATTTAAAGAAACTTACTAGAGGAGATACGTAATCGAGATTTTTGCGAATTGTTACAACACGGCGACCGCCGGATTTTTACGACATCCTCTACGAGAGTCTGCACTTGAACGAGTTAAAAAGTATCCGGCACTTGTCCCCAATATTACCAGTCCTTCCTCCACCCCGTTCCTCCTCCACTAATAGTCTGATTTAATTAATTCTGGGCTAACCGATCTTGGTCTCATACATTTCCGAATCAATTAAATATATAGTACTATAGTCTTGATATTTCTCGGTATATGATACAACTTAATAAACTAAAATAGCGCATAATCATCTCTCTTTGTACTACGTGATAGATTTTGAACTCGTACTTGATATACATGTACACCATAATAAGTCTACGATCGCATAATAGATCAAGATCTGTGTTTTTTGTGTAAGAAAAAAACGTAATAATATGTCGTCAACTAATTACCGTCATTGGGGCACTACCGTCGTCGTCGTCGTCGTTGTCGTCGTTATTCTAAGATGAGATCCGAGAGCGAAATAGAATGACAACGTGAAGGAGGAGAGATTCTTAAAAGCTTGAACGTACTTCCCCGAGAAAATAGAGCAATATTTTATATAATTTTGATAATTAAAGATTATTTCCAAGTTGTTTATATTAAAAAATTGCTCTTTCAATAAGTAGTTGAAATTAAAGTTATAATTTATCATAAAAATTCATTATATATACATATATGTCTTTTAGTGTTTATTAATTAAATTGTCCAGTTAATTAGTAAATTATTGATTGATTACATAATTTAAGAAATTGAAAGCGATGAAGGAAATTTTGATAAATTTAATGAGAGTTAATTTAAAACTACTTGGAAATAAACTTATTAATTTCGCAATCGCTTGCGATATTTTATCTAACAAATGAAAGAATCAATATAGGAATTTAAATTAAATTTATTTTCCGATGTAAACAAATAATCAGAGAATATTATCTTACATTTCTTTATAAAATTGGCACGAAGATGTGCCTGATGTATGACTTGGAATTTACGCCGATTCGGTAAAAAGAAAATTATCATCATTATCATTACTGTTATTATTATCATTATTATTATCATCATTATCATTATCATCATCATTATTCGCAAATAGATTAATCGCATTCAATAATCAGACCGCGTCTCGTTTCTCACAAACAAAAAGAATACGTTTCCTTCTATTTTTCTTTTCTAGTCTTGTCTCTCTTTAATCTCTGTGTGGTGCTGTTAGCAATTAAACACCTTTCAAAGTGTGAGAGAATTTTATATCCTAAAAAAAAGGAACTCTCTTTTCGCTACACGACAGAAACGAGGGATGGCGAATATTTAGAGCTAGAATTCTAAGGCAATCGCAAAATGAAAAAAAAAAAGAAAATACGGGTTCGCTTGGGGACGCAAATATTTCATGATTATGAATATTGAGCCGTTAAAGACTGTGTGACGTACGCACATTTTTTATTTGTCAAGGAAAAAATTGCGAAATTCGTATACCGATCTTGGAACATCTGTCCGAATGAAAAGCGTTGTCCCCACCATAGAATTAGTAGATAAATAAAGATTACCGAATACTCTGGAAACTATATGAATAAAGCTTACCAATGATTGTATTAAAAGGTGATATTTATTTATCTTTTGTAATATTTTCGTTTCTTTTTTTGGGTTTAACGCATCTGCGAGATTTTCGTTCGTATTTGTAATTATTCTATGTTTATATCGGCGAATCCAAGATTATGTGTGTTCTGTTATAGTAATTTCCTAATTATTCGATGTCTTGCCAAGGATAAAACAATAAAATGCTGGTGGTATATGAACCTATGTATTCGCAAATTTATGAACATATGAATTTATTGATTTATATACCAAAATTTCGACCTATAATTCCATAAACCGATTGAAAAAAACTCAAATTTTTTTTCAATTTTATAAAAATTAGATTTTTTTCAAAAAGATGCTCCAAGGATTTGTAGAATATATAATTAATATTATATAATAATATAATGGCTCAATAATTTAAAAAAACAAGTTAAAAGAAAAAAGTTTACAAACCAGAAATTTTACGTATAAACAAATTGGTAGATAAGTAAAAAAAAGTCTTAATAAATTGTCTTAATATAATTAATAGCCAAGATTAAGGTAAAAAGAATTAAATATATGTTACCTGGTAAGTATAAATCGTAAAAATGTTCTCCATAAAGTATATTAATTATATTTTATAAATTTATTTTTGATTATAACAAATTTCAGCTTATGTAAATTGGAAAAACCAAAAAAATTTTTGTGTCGGTTTAAATAATATAATTGTATATTATATAATATTTCACAAATAATATAAATGTCTGATTGTAGATTCATCATTTAAATGATACCAGGATTCAGATACCTACAATCAGTTGCGGAATTAAAAATCTTTGTTCGAACAAAGTTGGGCCCAGAAGCAATCAGGTCGATAGATAACGACTTTCGAGGCTAAATTTAGAGTACGGCGTAAAATTCGGTGCAACTTGTAATATCAAGTAAATATCTCTGATCATCCAGTCAGAGCAGCATCTATGCAAACAATTTGATAACGAAGAAGACAAGTAAAATATTTTTGTCACATAGTAATCATTGTAAATCAACTATCACAGTTGAAACGAAGAGATCTTCTTTCTAATTCTGTTTCTCGTCATACTGGGTCACGCATTTCTTGAAGTGTTTGGCGCAGAAGGGATACAATGTCGGATGATCGCATGTTCTGCAAGCCGCTGCGAGATGAGAACAGCACCTCAAGCTTTCACGACAACAAGAGGCCCACAAGTCAGGTCCGGCAGCGGCGCAATCGTAACAGAAACAGTCACCTGCAATTCGAGATGCCATTTAATATTTATGATTTAACGATTTCCTCTGAAAATTTCCTGCAAACCGCACTTCCTCGATTTCACTTGCGCCGATATCTTTTATCTTCAACTATTCAAACTCGCGATAAGTAGTTTCTGCATTTCATCGAAGATTAACATATAAATAACTATATTTGATTATGTTTTGCCAGCGTTCTCCATAATAAAATCAAATTTCAAAGCAATGTGTTCCGGATTGCCGTTCTCTTTTATCAAGAATGTTTAAAAATCCTACTTATGTAAGGAATTTTTGATTTAATAAATACTTATATTAATGATATTTGAAGCGAATTAACTTATATTTAATTTTATACTTAAATAATTC
>NW_017259459.1:634538-644589 GCF_001594045.1 Atta colombica
GAACTTTTTCCTAATATTATATATATAAACATTTTCTTATATTTTTTGAAACATTTAAATTTAAAACCTGTTTTGTATTCAGTTATGAAGTTAAAAAACGATATACGAATGATTTATCTTTCGATACTCTTACTGTATTACTTTCTCTTATCCGTTATATATTTTGTATCTTACATATATCGTATTTGCAAACCTGTAACATAAAAGCGAAGTTATGTATAGTCACACGAAGCAGTCGGGATTATTGTTGGAAAAATGTAGAATGAGATGAAAAAAATTACGAGTTAAATATTTTCTCGTGTGAGATATCGCATGCATACATTTTTTACTCAAAGACTGGTTGTAAATAATAAAGGACACATTCTCGACAATGACATTTGCAAGATGTTTCTCAATCGCGTAATTATTATGAATTAAGAATAAAATTTAATTTTTCACGTGGAATTATTCGAAAAAAATAACGCATTTGTTTGCATTATTTTAAGAACTGTATTACTCGACATCAAGTGAAATTCGATTACATTCAGTATAACTTACGTAATCTTTAATAAGTAATTAATAGTAATTACTGTATAATATCGAATAAATCAACAAGTTTATATCATATGAATTTTACACGTTCACCATATTTTAATGTTTGCCTGGTTCAAAAACGAATAAAAGAAGAAAATTACAAAAGATATTAAATTTCGTTCAATAACTGAAACTAGTATAATTTTCTTGGTATATTTAGAAATATTTTGATCGCAAATGTTTTCGCCCATGTAATATTCAAACCTTGAGAATCGCTGCCATATTTCGCGTGCACTCTAATGTATGAACATATGTATAATTAACTTGAAAGTGCTTGCATGTAACATGTGTCACTGTCACCTAGTTATAGCAATTAGACTTTCTCAAGCACTGATGATAAAACGACAGCAAATTCTAATGTGTATATTCCATGAGGATCTGGCGTTTGAATATTCATTGAAATCTTAAGCATCTCAAACAAACGTCTCGATATCATCTTCCGACGTTGCTTGAAATCTCGAGCACAAATGCCATATTAAATTGTTCTCATTTGAACTCATTACATAGAGAAAGGTGCGATACAGACCTAAAATATAACTACAGCGCTCTTCTTTCTGTGATGATTATATCGTTTTAGTTATCAGAAATGACTAATTCAACTAGAAATAATTATCGAATCAACGTCGATTCGATTAATCATTTCTGGCTGGGTAATTAAATTAAGATCTGAAGATAAATTTAAATCTTGAAACGCATGAATTTTAATTCCGTCGCTTCACTCGAGTCTGTTTAAGCCAACATTCGAAATTAGATTTCTAGAAAACGCTTTAATATTTTATGATAATATCCCAGTTATTTTTGCACAGCTACCGGGATGCGAGGATTACGAGGCGAGGCGTTGCGCGACATTAACGCTGCGTCGGCGAATATAGTCATCTGGGAGCGGCTATTGTCAAGGTCAGAATCTCTATTGTTAAACAGCAAATAGCGATGTTTTTTTCTTCTTTTCGTAATAGCGAGGAAGCTCGCTAACGGTATCGTGTACGGATTGAAATTGCGGTCAAATGCGCGCTCGCATTACGTTGCGGCGACGGTTACGAGGATTTACCTCGAGGACAGTCAACTGATCGTCGAGCCTCAGCCCTTCGACACTCCAGGCCCTCTTCGCCCATGGGACAGCTCGTGAACGATGCCTCGATAGTATTTTCACCAAGTATCGCGTCGATCTAAAAATATTTCATCATTATATCGCTATTACATCGCTGAGCGTAGAATTCCGATGCGAATGTTCGCCGCTGTTATGAAATTCTCATTTCGACAAATGTTAGTCATCAATTAATACAAACGCATCGTCGGATTTAAAAACAAATTCTTTATCGCTTTGCGTTCGCAATCGTTGATAGAAAGTTCTACTTTGAGAAAGTCCGTTTTTGATCACTCACAGTTTGAAAATCATTTTCACTCATTCTTGTAAAAAATCTACAATTAATTAGCGATTAAAATTAAAAAATTAAAATTAAAAAACGAGTTAAAATCGGAAAAAATTTTTTTTAAATCTTGAATTTGTACTGTTTACCGAAAAATATCTCATGCACTTAAAGCTGAGTCATGCTCGTCATTAACGCTGTAAAAATTATTTTATCTTTGTTATTTATCAGAATAATTAAATAAGGACAAATAATATGTTTAAGAGTATTGTGAGCATGAATCAAACCATAGTCTAGTATCTATTTCCATCAATGAAGATTAACTTTCTCGGAATTTTTTAAATTCTAAAGCCCGTTTCTATTAATATAGATTAATGGACTTTCTATAGTAAGATCCAAATTTTAAATCTTAAAAAAAAATTGACCAATTTCGACACAGTCGAATGTGAGAAGAATATCGACTTCGTCAATTTCTTATGGTATTTATGATTTGATATTTAAAACTTATTGTGGAAAGCCCATAACTTTAATCTCATTGTCACAGTTGAACTTATTCTTCATCTTTTTCTAAGAATTAGATTTTTAGAACTAGAAAGAGATTAAGAATTAGTTGAAGATTAAAAAATTAAAGTACATTTTATTAAGAAACGGGCATTAAAATTAGAAAAAGATGAAGCAAAGTTGAATCAAGATTTAAGTTAATCTATATTGGTGGAAATGGATATAAGAGGGATTAAGTTGAATGTTTGTTATTACAAGCGACGTAATAGGATACACCGGTGATTATTTCTCCTTGTATGCCGCGCGCGTTTATTTCTTATGCGACGATTGCATCACGAAACGATTTGTTCGGAATTAAAAATTCGACTTACAAGAGGAACCCGCAAAAACCGGACCGCCTTTTCAAGGTACTGACTTTTCCATTTTCGATTCTCGCGTGACACAAATACACTCGTGATTTAATCTTATAAAATTCCAGCTGAATCGAAGCTTTGCCAAAACAGATATAATGTGAGCATTTTTGCTCATATTTTGTTACAAGATTCTTAATGCTCAAGATTTTAAAGCTAAAGATTTCGTTGAAAGATTATGATATGTAAGTGAGAGTTAGTAGTACAATCTCGGATAATTAAAAAAATAACAATAATTTAAAAATTCAACCATAAGAAATAGAAGTAATGGTCATATAACGGTCACTAAAGTTAGATCTTTAATGTTTAAATAATTCAATCTGAAAAAAATTCCTATATATGTACTTACATGCATATTTGTATTCTATCGTTGCGGCCATTACTTCTATTTCTTATTGTTGTATCTTCAAATGTACGGTCCAAAAATAAAATTCTTATTATTAATAATTTAAAAATAATAATTTAATAATTTAATAATACTAATTTAACATAATAATCATAATTTTGGAATAACTTTAAGAACTGGGACACCGTTCGACATCCCCCGGCTTACTCGCTTGAACGCGCCCGGTTTGGAAAACATCTTCACCAGTTTCGCCAGTGCGTTCTCCGCCTGGACCTGCTCCGCGATGTCGGTGACGTTCGTGGCACAGTGAGTTTCGCGTGGAGGAAGGAACGCCAACAAACCGAAGAAGAATGCGAGCACGCATTGGTCGTGGGACATCGCGCGAAATGGAAAAAAAAAGAAAGAAAGAGATAGAGATCAACGAGCTCTCGCGCGTTCAATCCCGCGCGATTCGAAACAGGAGACTGGTGATCAGCTGGCGGGAACTCGGTGCTTGTTGAATATCTGGTGGGGATATCCTACATTGACGTGGAAAAGCATTGCTGTACGTGCAATTTGTTCAATTTATGAAAATAAGAACGCTTTATCTGATCGCGTTATGTAGGCGGATTGAAAATAGGCTTAATCGTATATAATTATTTTCTAAATTCATTATTATGAAATAATAAATTGTGTGATTTCCTGTACACATCATTTACTGATGATTACGAAGCTTTGAACATGTCTTTATCGAGAGAAAAATGTGTAAAATGAGTTTTATAAACCAAGAGGGCTTGGCGACTGATTCAATCTTCAATCACGTCTTATATTAATCTTTTGCCGAAGATTTAATTTGAATATTGCTTAGCAATGAATAATAGAAAGATGAACAAAGAAAGAGAGGATTCAAAGTATTATCTTAAAGATGATTTTGAATTGATTGATAATTTTAATTTGATTATTAATTGATTATTAATTGATTAGAAATGAAGTTATAAATGCAGATAATGATATTTATTGAATGCATAGATAACTGATTACTGAGTATTGAAAAAAAAAACGTTATCAAAAAGCTTTTTTTATAAAAAAGCACAAATGAGCGCTTTTTAATGCTTTGCAGACGTTGTTGCGCTACTTGGGCAATAAGAAATGATTGTAATTATTAAATATTAATAATATAATAGAAAATTTAATTAATAGAAAATTTGGAAGAAAATCAAGAAAATATGACGCATTAATCTTTGAATTCGCTGAATTTTTATAAATAGATCAAATTCAATTTATCTATAAAGATTCAGTAAAATCAAAGGATAATGCGTCATATTTTTTTATTTTCTTCCAATTTTTCTTAATATTTAATAATTTATTATTTATTAGTAGGAATAGTACGTAATTTTTATATATAATAATTATCCATAACAGAGTAATATTTACACATCTGTTTAATAATTATTATAATATTATGATATAAATGCGCTATCTGATCAGGTCCATTTATAGCCGTACTGAGAAGAATTTTTGCGTCGCTAAGTAATATATTACGAAAATTACATAAGCGAACAGTAACATATTTCCACCAGCAGAGGGCTAAGATGAAGAGCATTTACTCGTTAACAAGTATCATCTGGAAAAGAATATAAGTTTCGCTTGAAGAATCCGATCAATTACTAATATTCTGCACTGATAGATCTGCTTGCAAAATTTGCAGAGATCTCTAAGAGAAAGATTCTGTGATTAGCATAACCCATACAGCACAGAAAGATTGCAGCAATGTTCAACAATATTTCTTTACAACATTGCTGCAATAGTAAAATGTTCGTCTTACAGGTAGACGGTGACTAAAGTCATCTTACGTGATCAATCCCATAGGGAAGGAACAAAATTGTCGCATACATAAAACGGCGGAATATCAGTGATTGATCGAATCTATACGCGATGATACGCGTCAATGCGGCGAAAGTTAGCGCAATAACCAATCATTCTTTTACTTTTATGAAAAAGCAATAAATTGATTGGCTCTTGCGCTAATTCCCGCCACTCAGCAAGCGTTGCCGCGTTTTATGTGCAGGAACCCTAAAATTGGGCTCTCAGGAAAAAATGTAAAGTATGTTCGAAGTAAAATTTTGTTTAAAAGCTGATTCAAGGACGATTAGACCTTGCAATTTCTGGAAAAATTAAAATTTTGCAAAACATATATGGAACAGTTTCAGTCTATTTCGGAATATGTAACGAATATTTAAATGAAATTTTTCATATTTGAATGTTACTTTTACATTCCGCAAATATTTCGGAAATCGTGAAATACTCTAGGAATGTTTTTTTTTTTGAGATTTTAGGAATTTTTTATAAATATTTCAGGAATATTTAGCGTTAGCTGAAAACGACCGAATTTGATCGATGCGATGTAATAATGTAGACTTTTTAAATTCCAAAAAAATGTCGATAATAATGATATCTTTAATTTTTTCTTATATTTTCTCTCATTCTGTAATCTCATTCAATATCATCTGGCCTTAGCATCAACTTGACCACTGTCTGCAATGCCCACTGGTGGTAGGTCACTGCAAACCGTAATAGAATACGTCTAACTTCGTTTGTGTTGTGAAATGTTAAAATGGCGTCTTCTCAGGACGCTTGGTATCTGTCGTTACTCGGTCTGGCCGAGAATTTTCGTACGTCAAACCCACCTAACATTAAGTCGTGCATTCAGTGTTTACAAGCGGTCTTTCATTTCAAACCGCCACAGCGCGTCGAGGCGCGCACTCATCTTCAGCTCGGCAACATCCTGCTTACGCACACGAAAAACATCGATTTGGCGCGATATCATCTAGATCAAGCGGTTAGTCTTTTACCTCTTTCTTATCTGTCATATCGAGATCAAACAACTCCATCATTCCTCTTTTCCTCACCTCGTCTCTCTCCCTCATTCACTATTTACACGCGTACATCTGCATTTTTGTTTGTCCTAACCTCTTCACGTCTAATGACAACAAAAGCTGCAACAAGCTTCCCCAAGTGTCACTCTGATTTTGGGATGAAACTCCGATTTTTATTTTGCCTTTACCAATAAAATATCCATTTTTTGAGAAAGATTCTCGATCTCAACTGTTTTAGAGATATTATGATGGAGAAGAGTGACTCTTTCATTCACAAAATTCACTACATTAGGAATATTCAGGAATACTCTTGGAATGTTTTCTTAGGATTTTAGAAATCTTTTATAATTTATATTTCAGGAATATTTATTAGTATTAGCTGAATTTAATTTAACTAACATTTAACTTTAATTTTTGTCACTATTAATAATAAATTAATGAAATTTAATACATTAACATATGTCACAAAGAAAAGCTTGCAATCACAATTGCATGCAGTCAAAGTTATTATATTTTGATACACTGTCTTCAAGTAGAAAGAATATCATGTTAGGAAAAAATATACAATACCTAGTATATATACCTAGCGTTTCAATTTATTTATATATAAATAAAAAACAAACATGCCTAATTACTATTTACAAATTTATAAATAGCTAGTTTTTAAATTTCTAACTATATCATAAATTGCACAATCTGGTAAATTTTGAATGTCATATCAATCATGACTTAAGTTAATGATGATCGGAGTGTTAATGAAATTTATAATGCTTGGTTATTCTCTTTAGTGGCGATTAAGTCAGAATATAAATACGTTCGACGATGTGAAGTTTGAAGCAGCCAGCATTGTCGCAGATCTGTATGAGCAACAACAGCAGCAGCTGCAGCCAAACTTGAGTAAACCAATTTTGAGGAAGGCGATAGAATTGTCTCAGCACAATGTCTACTGGCATTGCAGACTTATCTTTCAACTTGCGGTAAGTTTAACAAGCTTAATTCTTTATTGCATCTTAATTATATTTACAAGAAATATTAATAGGCACAAAGAACCGTTTCACTATATATGGCATTTTTTATTTAAATGTATCTAATTCTTTATATTTTGAATAAATAATGTATTCATATGTGTGTTATGATTTGTGAATTGCAGCAAATTCATGCCTCAGAGAAGGACTTTGTTGCAGCAAGTAGCTTACTTGCAGTAGGCGTTGATTATTCCCACATAAGTAATGCTGGTTATACCAGAGTTCTCTTTCTTTTAAGCCGGTGTATGCTATTATTAATAGATAAGAAGTTCACTGAGGTTCATCCTCTTCTAAATTCAGCGAACCATCATATAGAAAATTGGCAAGGCAACTCATATCAAAAGGAGTATTTAAAGGTGTATTTTCTAGTTCTTCAAGTATGTCATTATCTTATGGCTGGCCAGGTGAGAATAATTATAAGTGTTGTAATTTAGATAGAAATATTGTATGGATATAACATCTTCTAATATTATTTTTTTATATTATTAAAATAGGTAAAGAGCGTGAAACCTTGTTTGAAATCCTTGCAACAAAGTATACAGACTATAATGTCACCCAGCTGGCCAACAGATGATGTGGTAGTCACAGGCTCTAATATCGGAGATATGTTTATATGGATGCCGAAAGATCACTTATACGTCTTGGTCTATTTAGTAACCGTTATGCATTCTATGCAAGCCGGATACATGGATAAAGCACAGAAATATACAGATAAAGCGCTTAGTCAAATTGAAAAACTGAAAAGTAAGTATGCGTATTATTTTTTTAATTAATTAAAATTTAATTAGTTTAGTCTTTTTCTTTTACATTAGGCCTCTGGCCTATGTTATACTTCTCTCATATGCTTGTGATGCGCACGCTGATTATTCAATTCTTACAAGCATATGGGACTATAGTTTTAATGCCGGTTCCGAACGGCGGATTTTTCGAGAGGTGTTTCTGTGGGAAAGGATACTTTCAGGAGGTTGCCGGCTTTTTCCGAAAGGAGACACGAAAGTAAATATTTTGATTCCTACTGGAATTGAACCCGGGACCTCTAGCATAGTAGACCAGCGCGCTGTCTGCCATGCTACGCTCGCGCTTAAAGTAGTTTATTATTTTCTAAAATTACAATTCTTTTGTTTCTTTATTCACAAATTCTCCAATCAATCTCGAATAAGCGATGAAGGTCGGAATCAAACCGCTCCGACGGAGTTTCGCGTCATCCCACATAATACATTATTTTCTTACATTTTTTATTGATTTAATATTTCACAAAATCGAAATCTTTATTGTTATTTTACAGTTATCGATAATAAACCTATCTTGTCCGTGTTTCAATTAATGCTCTTGGAACATATAATCATGTGCCGGCTTGTAATGGGAAACAAAAGCGTAGCTCTTACGGAAATTTCTCAAGCTTGCCAACTCTGCAGACGGCAGCCTAGGTTACTTCAAGGCCATAGACCACAACTACATGTATTACTAGGTTTATACGCAATGTCTATGAATTGTTTGGAAGCTGCAGAGGCTCAGTTCACTGCTGCGCTCAGAGTAAGGAAATAAAATTGTTATTATAAATTGTAATAAATAAATATAATAAATAATTCAAGAATTTTTTATACATGTGTCACGTCTTTAATCTATATTAGTTGCGTATATTCTTTTAAACATTTATTTTTTGTTTTCTTTTTGGCTGAATTTTACATATAAATATAATTAGATGTATGAGGTATTTCTCACGATAGCAGACATTGAAAATAAAGATTTATCTTTTTCAGACGTCACAAGAGAGAGAACTCTGGACATTCGCAAATTTGAATCTGGCGATAGTATATCTTAGATCAAAGAAAGAAGCCGAGCTGGGAGTATTATTAGAAAGAATAAATCCAGAATCTCTACCATCGCATTCTCATTCTTTGAGGGCAGCTGCATATTATGTACAAGGACTTCAAGCTTTTTTCGGTGCTAGATACAATGAAGCAAAGTAAGATTTTTTAAAATATTTCTTTTCACATATCCTAATAAATATTCTGATAAATGGGAATGAAATTTGTAAGTTTAATTTCCCGAAAAGTAAAAAACAATTTGATTCTCAGTTAGCGACGTTAAAAAATCTCAGTATAGAAACAATTTGAATATATTGATGTATTATTGTGCAAATATAATTTTCAGACGATATCTTAGAGAAACCTTAAAAATGGCAAATTCGGAAGATTTGAACAGACTCACTTCCTGTAGTCTTGTGCTTTTGGGACATATATTTCTTTCGTTAGGAAATAGTAGAGAATCAATGAATATGGTCACACCTGCGATGCAATTAGCTTCAAAAATACCTGATGTACATGTACAATTGTGGGCTACTGCCATTTTAAAAGGTATGTGCATATATATTGAAAAGTAAGTAGTAATTTTTTAATTAGCTGTATAACTATATAACTGAAATATTACAGATTTATATAGAATTTGTGGTGACCCTACTCATGAGGCCGAAGCTTATCAAATGCATTGTACATTCTCTCAAACTCTCTTGAAGGACCATTTTCAGAGTTCTCAAGTAAGTGAGCACTCGCTCATTCATTGGATAGATGGCCCGGTTCCTGCATTGCCAATAACTAATCCACCACCATCTACATCGCAAGCAATTCTCTAATGGTGTAAAAAATATTTAGGTGTGTCCACTTTACTTAAATTGTTCAGCATTTTGTCTGAAACCATGTATATTACTAATTATCTATTGAGTTGTAAAATGAAATTGGATTTAGCCTCACATTCATTTTAAATATTAAAAGAATTATAATAACATTTCAGAAAATTGGATTTAATTGTAAAGGCGGAAAATAGGATTAATGGATATTTGATATATCCAAACTTTTTTAATATATGAAATCTATAAGAGTACGACTAGTTAATAGCAGAGCTTAATAGCAGTTTGCAATATTGTTTGAATCATCGAAATTATACACGGCAGGGACTGACTCTATATATATATATA
>NW_017259459.1:644643-646599 GCF_001594045.1 Atta colombica
ATGCTTGTCATCGTAAAGCAGAACAGATATCATATACGTTTTTTAGAATTGTATGAACCGTTCTGCCGCACACAATGCGTTTAAACAAGATTTATATTGCACATATAGGAAATAGATGGAATACAGAATAAAGATTATTTTTGTTTGAAAATTTTGTTGATTTTACTTTTCTTAAGTGGATTAAATGGCTTCAGAAATATTTTTTTAAACCAAACAATTATATATATTAAGATATTTTTGTTAAAATTTGCAATATCATTGTATAAGGTGTAGTAAAAAGAAATCCATTATTTTTCCAATAGATAGCTTTAGTAATCTGCATCTCGCGATCTTGCATAAGTGCGATCGGATTACGCTAGATAGCGTTAGAAAGATAAGATTTCGTACTAAAAAAACTTCTCAGACAATTTTGTGATTGTTTGACTCAGTATTGTTTGAGTGCGCGTCAAAGATGGACATCAGCAAAGAGAAAATACGCCATATTTTACAGTTTTTCTTCGATAAAGGCGAAAACGCAAGCCAGGCGGCTGAAAATGTGAATAGTGTTTATGGTCCTGATATTGTAACAGCCAATCATGCGCAATTTTGGTTTCGTCGATTCCGTTCCGGTAATTTTGATGTCAAAGATGCACCACGCTCTGGAAGGCCAATTGTCGAAAATGTCGATAAAATAATGAAAATCGTCGAGTCCGACCGTCATGTAAGCACTGTTTCGATTGCCAAGGAGCTAAACATTGCACAAAAAACCGTTTGGAACTATTTGAATAAGGCTGGATACAAAAAAAAGCTCGATGTATGGGTGCCACATGAGTTAACGCAAAAAAACCTCATGGACCGAATTTCCATCTGCGAATCGCTACTGAATCGCAACAAAATCGACCCATTTCTGAAGCGGATAGTGATTGGTAATGAAAAGTGAGTCACTTACGACAACATCAAGCGAAAACGATCGTGGTCGAATCGTGGTGAGCCGGCGCAAACGGTGGCCAAGCCAGGATTGACGGCCAGGAAAGTTTTGCTGTGTGTTTGGTGGGATTGGCAGGGAATCATCTACTATGAGCTGCTCTCCTACGGCCAAACTCTTAATTCGGACCTGTACTGTCAACAATTGGACCGTCTGAAGGAAGCAATCGCCCAGAAGCGGCCAATAGGAGAGGAATTGTGTTCCATCAGGATAACGCAAGACCACACACATCGATAGTGACTCGCCAGAAGCTCCGAGAACTTGGTTGGGAGATTCTTATGCATCCACCTTATAGTCCGGACCTGACTCCAAGTGATTACCACCTGTTCCTGTCTATGGCGAATAATTTTGCTGGTGAAAAATTTGCCTCAAGAGAAGCTTGTGAAAATCGACTGTCCCAGTTTTTTGCCAATAGGGACGAGGGTTTCTATGAGAGAGGCATAATGGAATTACCTTCAAAATGGCAAGTTATCGAACAAAACGGTGCATATTTGACCTAAATCGGATCATTCTAATTATACTAAATAAAGCCTTCAATTTCATGCAAAAATAATGGATTTCTTTTTACTACACCTTATATACAATCTCTTCAATGATATCGTAATTAAAATATTATACAGACAAAATCTTATTTGAAAAAACAATTGATCTTCGAAATGTAACTGTGTAAGTAAAGAAGGGGAACAAATATCAAAATTTAGATATTAAAAATTTTGTATATATACTGGATTATATTAAGAATAATAAAATCGACATAATTAACTTTCTGATTTGATACATTATCAGTATATTCAGTAATTTATCGAAATGATTTACTAATTCTTTTTTAATTTTTTTTACGACCGAAAATATTAATAATTTGGCTGTGGTGCAACAGAATAATAACATGTTTATTAAACGGCACATGTAACAAAAAAATGATAGGTACGAAACTTTGCAAATCTGTTAAAAAAAGGCAAATTCTTTACCTATTATATGTACAAGATTTAGGT